>NW_025335380.1:211785-294821 GCF_004798865.1 Varanus komodoensis | reverse complement strand
GTGGTGATGCTATTAGGGAAGTGGCTGAACAACCCCCCAACCCCCCCTCACTAGTCTTACTTGTGTTTTTCTTTCCTCGTAAATCCTTGCCTGTTCAGCTTGAAGTCTATCTCCAGCACATCTCTTAACCACCCTCATAAGAACCAGAAGGTTTTCAGAAACTCTAGGAAGTTTTTTTTTTTTTTTTTTTTTTGTAGGGTGTACAAGAAATGTGTTCTAATTCATTTTTAGCAGGGCTTGCCCAGTTCACAGCTTCCAGACTAAACACAGGCTTAGTTGCAACCTCGGGTCAGAATTAATAAATTACCAACATTATAATTTGCAAACCCCAGAAAGATGTGTTGATCAGAATGTATATATTTGGAAAATGCATGCAAGTATATTTTAATCAATGGGTGAAGAATGCATATGTTTCAAAGATAAGCACAAGTGATGTGTGCATTTGGGTAAACTCTGAATATATGCCTGGATTTTTGTGAGGGAAAATAATGCTCACAATCTGAGTTTGGACTTGAGTTTGACAGAGTTTCAAGGTGGAATTTGAAGGACGTTGGCAAACTGAGGTTTGCTGACTGATAGATCCATATTTCTGAGGGATCCAGACATAGACAGCTTCCACTTGTTTCCTACAAATGTTTTCTTAAGACTTCTTTCATCTTCTTCCTTACTGAGGGGTGGGCGCATCTGTTAAGTGGGGGGGGGGACCTCGCTGTGTTTTGTGCAATGAGCCCTCCATCTGGAAACAACCGCTATCTTTCAAAGCTTCCTGCAACTAGTTTTCTCATCAAGTGTGGCTTTTCCTGTAACTGATCAGATTGTGCAAATGGACACGGTGGTGCTCTCTCAAAGTCTGGGTCTGGTAGTCCTCAGGGGAAGTAGAGAGCGCCTCGAGCTCTATTCCAGTCTTCCAAGCTCCTGTGGTGCAGAGGTCTGGTGAAGCCATTTCAGTGCGTGCAAGTTTTGCTCATCTGCATATCACTAATCTTTGTTTTTCCCCAGGGACTCATAGGGGTGGAAGAGGGTGACTAATTCAGTCTCCATCTGTTCTCTTCCTGTCCAAGAAACTCCAGGGCTGTCTGATTTGTGCTGAAATGATACATACAAAAGAGAAGGGAGAGACAGGGCACCGTCTGCAGGGCAAGAACAGCAGTCAGGGTCACCTTGGTTCTTTTCCCACCCTGCAAAAGATCTAGAGAGCTAGTGTCTGCCATCAGAGTCTTTTGCCTCAGCATGCAAGGGGTGGGGGGGGGGGCAGCTGAGGCACCGCTGGGGTGCTACATGTGCTGGTGCAGCCTGCCTCTTCCTCTCCCTGTTCTCTGGAACACCCAGAAGATGCCATCTCTGAGGTCACAGCAAGGAACTATTTGCAACTTCTTTCTGGTGTTTGCTGTTGCCTTAACAGTGCAATGGAGTGCACTCCCCTGGCCACCTGGGCCCAATCCTGCCCAGAATCTCCCTGGGGTAGCCACTGAATTCAGCACTCAACAAACCCAAGCTTGGGGAATAAAACAAGGATGAAATCTGGGGGTGGAGGGATTAAATCACAGGATCTCAAAGATAAAACCAGGTAAAGTGGGGAAGGGAGGGGAAAGGGATATCTTGGTTGGCAGCAACAGCCAACCAAGAGGCTCCACCTCCAGAGGCTTGTTGGCCAATTCAGAAAAATAGCAAACTGCTCCTAGCCTAATCTATACACAACAATTCTTCCTTCTCCTGGCACTGGGATATCACAGAATCATCAGCAGATGTTCCTCCCAAGAGAGGAGCAACAGGTTGCCCTGTTCAGATTCATCCGCTGCACCAGCATAGGTCACCTATGGGGTGATAGCCCATCTCCCAGCTCGAGGCCAGCCAAGTGCTGTTACCTACAGCATCCTTGAGGCCATAATTTTGATAGTTCTCACCCCACATCACAAATGGAAGATGAGGACTCTCAGGGATCTCAGCACCAGATTCCAGTGAGACTGGCACCTGGTTTGTCTAGCCAGTTCTCAGTTCCAGGTTTAACCCTTCCCCTAGGCATCCTCAGAAGCCAGTCCATGTGACAAACAGTTCAAGTGAAAGTCATGTGGAACTCCATGTAATAACTAGGAGCTTGGGAAGAAAACCAGCCATCCTGGATTTTTGCCTGTGCCAGGCAGGGATAATCGCTTGCCTCACTTTCTGCCCTCTGGCACAATCCTATGGCTACTAGTTGTCCATGGGAGAATTCAGAATCACAACTCCAACCTTGGAAAAATGCCCCATGTTCAGAGTTTGGACTCTGAAGTTACAGCAGCCTCCTTCATCCTTGCAGGTGGCACAGAAAGAAGGATGCGGTCTGTGGCTCCAAGGTTGCATTTGCAACCTTGGGAACACTAAGGCCACAGCTCTTTTTGACTGAGTCAAAGCCTGCAAAACCTTTCACAATTTCAGTTTCTTCATAGTCAACAGAAAAGCTCTATCATTCTTCTGTAGTCTAAATTTCTGTTTTCTTAATGTTCAGCTGTAGTCCTGCTTTTGCACTTTCTTCTCTCAGTTTCATCAGGAGTCATTTCAGTTCATTCCTGCTTTCTTTCAGTAATATGACAACATCTGCACATTTTAAATTATTGATGAAACTTTTGCCAATTTTTGCTCCTCGTCCTGATTGTAATCAAGCTTGTACGTTTTGCATACAGACTGAACAGGCAGGGAGATAAAATACATCATTGTCTGGTGCTTTTGCCTACAGGAAACCATTCTTTTCCCTCATATTCTGTCCCTACAGTAGCTTCTTGTCCACCATACAATAGGACAATTAAGCTGAGGCACACCTATTTCTTTTGGAAACAATCTACATAGTTTCTGGAGGTAATATATGAATGTTATGTTCATGAATATATACATGTTTATGTGTGACTTCCTCCAACGTATGCATTTTTTCATTGCATTTGTTGATAGAATTCTATTTCTGAATTTGGAGCAATACAATTTTGTAGAGGTAACTGAGTTTGGGGTCATGATACTGAAAAGATTAGATAAGTTTGAATTAAGATGCAAAATAAGTGTTTACTGTGAGGAACCTCAGCCAGTCCATTAGGGCAACACTGAACTGAGATGGACCAAATGGCCTGACCTTGTGCAATCCAACTTCACTTCTTTTTCATTACCATTGGACAAAAATCTCAGCTGTGAGGTAAATAGAAAATGATTAATTTGGGTAATATTCTAGAGGACTGGAAACACACCGAGAAAGGAGATTTCAGTTTTGAAACAATGGAAATATAGGAGGGACACTGCTTGCAGTGCTGATGCAGAAATCTCAATTATATTTTTCATAAAGCAAGATAATTAAATTTTCCTGGCTCCAGAATGTATTTCAGAAACCATAGTTGGTTGGTAAGCAATGCACAAACTGAAAAAGATATAAGAAATAATTGAAAAAGATATATTTTGCAAACTAAAAGTTGTGTTTAGGAGAGGTCAGCGGAGGTGGGGAATTTCAACACTATGGCTGGCAGCTTTATAAAGTGGTGATGTGGGGGGTGGGGTGGAGAAACAGGAGTAATGCAGTCCATCTCCTTTTGAACGAACAGGAGAGTGGCCGCTGGGTTCATGGGGCGTGAGTTCCATCTTTTGTCCAGGGGTAGGCAGGCTGCCTCTTTAGCAGTCTGACAGTAGGTAGTGCTCAAACCCAAGAGTACTTTCTGTATTCAGTGCAGTGGATGTGACTGTGTGGCCGTAAAATGAGAGAATGAGAATGCTTTCATGTCCCAGGCTACGTCAGCACAGCAAGAGAGGATTCTCCTCTCAATCGCAAAACTTACAGCTGAGGGGAGGGCCCAGCTGAGCCACAGAGCAGGTGCCTGCTTATTTTTAGATCTAGCCTGGACATTAGGCAGAGTGAGATGGCTGTCTCTGGCACAAGACAGAAGAAGGCAGCGGGAGTTGTCGGAGGACAGCATGGTGTGTGTTGTGTGGCCTTCCCTTCATCCCAAAGCTAGCCTGCTGCTCCCAGGTAAAGGAGGTGCTGTACCAGTGCTAGTGTCCAGGTAAGATTGAGCTGCTAGTCCAGCCCACATAGAATGGGGAGGAGGGTTCTGCCTAAGCAGCAGGCTTGGATGTTTTCTATCCTGAAGATCCCAGATTCAGTTCCTCCCATCTCCAGGGGGAAGCTGCTCCATACTGAATCAGGCCACTCGCTGTTCCCCGGTGTTGTTGATACTGACTAGCAGTGGCTCTTTGGAAATTCAGGCAGGAGTTTCTCTTGCCTACCTTTAAGATCTGAGGGCCAAACCTGGAGCTGCAGACGGGGATGTGAGAGGACCTGTTCTCAGGGAAGGAATTCGTCCATCAGATCCATCCCTGGGCTCAGCAACCTGGACTGTGACCCACCTTCTCATGCCATGAGTCCGACATCTGGCCAAGCGTGCTGAGCATTCATGTGGGTGCTTGCCAGGAAATGAGCCCACGCCAGCGCTGTACAAGCAGTGTTCCCTTTCTGTGCACAGGATTTGCAGTCAGTGTCCACTGCAGAAGGCTGCTGGTTGCACAACTGGGATTTCATGAATGCTTGTGACGTCTTCTTGGCTTGGTTTGCTTTCTAAGGCAGGGTCAGCATGAGAAGTAGTCCATGAACTGAAAAGCGAAGGTGTTGTGACCTCAGTCCTTCTTACCCTTAAGCACCAAACAACAGTCTGTTTGAGATGTCCTTACCAATTTGCCAATACAAGAGAAAGCAATTCTCAAAGCTCTCTAAGGAGCTAGAAAATAAGCCTCTGTGCATACTAAGAATGATGGTTGAACTCAAACTAGGTACTTCTCCATCAAATCCTTCCCTTTCAGTTACCTTGGGGCTCCACCCTCAGGGTGGCTCCAGCTGCTGAAGAACCAGGCAGTGAGACTTGCACAAGCCCTCTAAATGCGCAGCTCATCTCTACCAGTGCCTCATCTTGGGGTCAGGGACAATGCAAGGCAACGGTTCTTCCTCCCCCTCTTTTCTGATCCCTCCCATCCCTTCCAAAGCATTCCCACTCTCCTGGTTGGCCTGAGAACCTGGGGGAAGTGACCCTGCAGGCACTTCAAAGTCCTATGCTTTGGCCTTGTCCCCCAAAGCTTCCACCTCTGCTGTCTCAAGGCCCCCTTCTCCAGAATCCCAGTCCTGCTGACCCTGCCAAGTGTGGTAATCAGCTTCTCTCACCATAGCAGGATTCCATGGAGCTTTGTCACAGCACTACTGCAGCCCTCCCCTAGTCAAAACCTGGCAGAATGGCAAACCTGGAAGGAAGACCTTTGGCTAAGTCCTTGCTGCAGAATTAGGATGGAAATAGATGGAGGAAAGAGAGCATGCCTTACCAGCTTCTTCCTTGCCCTCAGTTAAAGGCAGTCATGGATGCAGCTTCCAGTTGGTTGGAATCCCTTTCCATAAAGCACATGCCCTGCCAAGTCCCCTCACTTCATTGTCCTTGATAGGACAAGGAGGAAGAGACCCCTTCCAGTATGCTGAAGAAATTCTGAGTCTGCCACTCAGTCAGACATCACAGATACTCAGTGCTTCCTGCTGTTATGTCAGTTTCATTAAGGTTCTATTGCTAATGACCCCTAAGGATGGCATTACCGAATGGCTGTGGAAGTAGCGTAAGATACCTCCATTTACCCCACTGCCACTGTTCTCCACTGCTCAACCAAGTGGGAGCCCCCTTGGCAGGGAAGGATAGCAAAGACATCAAAATCTCTAAGGAAGGAAGAACCATCATTCTAACTGACCATTTCTGTCCCTCCTTCATTAATAGTTCCTCCGGCTTTGCATTTCCTTTATACTCTGATCCTGCTGATGTGAATCTCACTGTGAAATTAGGGCATTGTGTTTTAGGTGTCTAATTAGATGAGGCCTCCATTGCCAAACAGCTTTATCAAAGCAAATAGGTGGATCGATGTGTCAAAGAAGAAATGGAATCGTTATTACGCCAAAGAAAATGAGGTAGAAATTCCATAGTGAGAGGGTACTAGCATATAGACAGAGCTGCTACAGAGGAATTAAACCACGTTGGGTTTGGTATTTAATAAGCCCAATAATAATCCTGATTCTTGCAGCTGTTTAAAATAAATAGATAAAGAGAGTCTATTTAGCAAAAGACCCAACATATGTGCTATAAAAGCTTAAATTTGAAAAATGCAGTATAAAATAAAAGTTTAGCAGCAATGCAAAGATTTAAAATACAGCAATAGATTTATAACAAGAAGGATGGGAAGACTAAACTTCTTGGGGAAAATGGCACCAGAAACAGCATAATGTAGGTGCCAGGTAAGCTTCTTTGGGAAGATGATTCCCAAACCAGGGAAACCCTTCCTTTGGTGGAAATCCTGGAGAAGGACCTCTGAGGGAGGAGGGTTAGGGTTAGAAACAGACATAGAAACATAGGAACAAAGCAAGTCAGGAGGGGCCTCCTGAGCCATTTAGTGTGAGCCCCAGCGCAAGCTAGTTCCACTAATTTAATATCCAACATGTGCTTGTCAATCTTTCCTTGCACGCCCTCACTTAGGGGCCCCCACCACCTCCTGGGGAAATCCATTCCTTATCCTAGAAGAAAAATACTAAAAGGATGTCTGAAAAGTTAGATACAAGATAACAAGATAACAAGAAAAAACCATGACTGCTCAATCAAGGAAGAACCATGAAGTAAAGATATCTTCAGCAGGCATTAAAAACAACACAACACTGGTGCTCTTCTAGACTTTGAAAGCAGGAAGGTCTACAGAAAAGGAACCAGGACTCATCAGGTTCTGGGCCAGGTAGAGTCCTACTGGACTATAGGTCTATGCAGAACCACCAGGAAATCTCATCTGATGACATTATGGTTTCAGAGATGGGTTTGGAAGTTAAAGCATAGGGTCTTCAGCTGAGGTGCTGAGTTAAAACAGTATTCCTTGCAAGTGGGACAGGTCTGTTGTTTTATCTATCTCATGCATTCAGAAATTTTAAAACTCTCTCTCTTTCTTTTTAGTGTGGGTAATGAAAGATTTATACACTTTCACTAGGTGCGTGAAACATAATACGAAGCAAAACCAACTGCCAAAAAATATTGAAAGCGAGGGATAGTTTCTCAGCACATGCAAAACTTTTATGCACACATGTAGCCATACATGCTGGCACACACATGCACACATCCAAACAAATTTTAGCATTTTAGATTCATGTTCAGTATATATGTGACTCTTGGCTTTTAATTTGTGAGAGGGAAAAGTTCAAACAAGTTTTGCTGAGCTTCTCTGATCGAGCCCCATAAAGTGAAGTGATATATATCTCTTTGGCATTTTGTTGTTCAAAGGTTTCCAGCCACCTCTATGACAAAGAGGGGTTCGAGAGTGGTGGAAAATTTAGTGCTGCAGTTAAAAGGATAGTTTACAGACTCGTGATACCATCCATGTTTCCCCAGCTGGTGAGTTCAGATAAGGCTCTTCAATATCCCCGTCTGCTTTGGATGCTTGATAGAGTTGGCTCTTGCTTACTTTGCAGGGAGATCTATTGCTGAAAAGCAGAAGTGAATTGTAAAAAAGGCAGGTGTTAATTATGAAATTCATTGGCAGACCTGCTAAGATGTAATGCTATGTGAAACCACTAAATAGAGAGCAAATCAACTATACTCTAGAATGGAGGTGGTGAGGATCCCCAAATCCAGGATACCTCAGGTTAAAGCTACAGTTTATATCTGATTTGAGGTGCTGCCACCAAGGTATTTTTTTCCACATTAACCATGGGAATATATCTATCCATGTTGTGATATCATTCCATTGCACCTTCCCTAGGAAACTGGAGAGCCAGTGAAGTCCAAGCTTGTTCAGGTTCTCCATTTTTCACCTTGATGCTCTTTTCATTTGTTCCAGAAAAAGAGCACATTTTTGAACAGGAGTTTTTTTTAAAGTATGCACCCAAATCTATACTTTCCTCAATGGATTAAAGAATGAAATGCATACTAGAAAGGAAGACATGTTTAAAAGTGTGCAGATCCCCAAAATGATACCTAAGACTATGTAAGTTTGTCCCCCAAATGTTAAGGCTTTTTCCATGAATTTTGCAAGTTCAATTTTGCACCATGTTCAACAGCGTGTGTACATTTGAAAATGCACATTTTTAAAAAAGAATGTGCACAGATGTGATTTAACCAATGGGAGAAGAATGTATGTATTCTGAAGATATGCACAATTGCAAAAATGTGCACAGATTTTCATTTGAAGAGGGCAGAAAATCAAGCTCACCATCTGACTGGGGCTCAGGTAGGAATGAACTCTGAGATGAAATTCAGAGAAATTGGTGAGTTTGAGTTTTGCTGTTTGAACGTACCCTTGGGAAGGCAGGCTCTGGTGCACTAGATTTCAAAGAGGTCCATAGCATGCATGAGTTATATTCTCTCCACTTCAAAATCTGATGCTATGCTGGCTGGCTATTGCATCCCAGCCAGGGTGAAAGGTACCAGGTTGAAGGCATGCTTGTCTATGCCATGATATCATAGTATTGTGCATTGGCTCGCTTCTGTTCCATGTCAATGGAAAAGGCTGGTGGTGATGGCAAGGCTAGGCATGTATGCACATTTTGTTAGTTCAAGAGTACTGTTGAATCTCAACATGTTTGTTAACTAGTCATCTTTTTTCAATAATTACTTCCAACTTGTTATCAACATCTGTTTCTACCTCTTCTATGCTGTGGTATATTTGATAACTGCTGGGCTATTGGAGGAGAAGAACCCAGGCAGGTGTCCAAGTAAGAAAGACATCCCCTGGTGAGGGCTTCTCAAGATCCTTGACCCTTGGCTGTCGGTTGCTGAGGAGCACATGCAAAGAACATCCTTTGGCAGGCTTTCCAGAGTTATCTGGTTGGCCACAGTTGATATGTTTCCTCTCTGATCTGCAGAGCAATGTTTCTGTTCTTAACTCTAGTTTGTGCTTTTTATGGAATGAGTAATTTCCCAGACTTTGCCCAAGTGAAATGGGAGGAAAATCTATTATGCACATGAGATTATATACTATAATTACAGACTTATAGGGTCTCTAGGAATGCATGAAACTAATGAGAAACTAATAACAAGATAAATCTGCTTTAGCATTCAGTATTCATTCGAAGAACAGCCTACAATTATTCTCTGAAGTTGCCATCAGCAGTATCCAGGTGATTAATCTTTAATTTCTGGGGAACACAAAGGGCAGTTTGTGGAGGCTGATGACCCTCAGAAGGGAGTCATAAAAATGCATGCACCAAGATTCAGAAAAAAAAAATCATATAGAGAGTTAGTGAGAACTAACCCTGGTGATGCCTCAGGTTTTAAACCAAGGAGTGTGCCAAACACTCTTCATTATAGATTTTTTTGGTTAAATTTAGGTCTCTCAATGGGGTAAGAGCTTCTCCTAAAGAAAGACACATTGTGCTAATATTTGAATTTTAAAATAATCTGTTTCCTATTAGCTTCTACTTGTTCTATCCTAGAGGAATCACACTGGTGATTCCTCCAGAATGGGAGCATTTCTACACAAGGCAGTTGTGCTCAGTTTCATGGCAGAACCTGTATGTGAAGCACTATGTCACCTCTAGCTGGTGTAGCTCTGTGCTAGTTACACAAGTAGAAAAACCTTACTTTCACTTTCCCAAATAATACTCCATTTTCCTCATTCTAAAAATTCCCCTGAAAGTACAGAGACATGAAACTGGAAACTCCAGAGAACCATGAACAGTACTGAGCAGGGAGCGACAAGTGCGCAGTGTATGTCTCCTGTAGAAAAGAGCCACAGAAATGGGAGGCAACCATGCACTTCTACATGGGAGAAGACTTCAAAGCCAAAATAATTTGGCTGCACAAGAACATCACTGAGAACAAGCACTGCTTGTTTCACCAACAGTACAAGCCCATCCATGTCTTCCCAGAATCAGATAATATGACATGGTTCAGAAGGACAGTGGTTCTAATTGATAAATATCTTCTGTTCACAGTTCAGCAGGCTATTATTGAATGTGATGGTCAGGTTTTTATCCTGGTTGGAAAATCTAAAGAAAAAATAGTTGCTTCAACTAATGTATGTATAATGATTCTCCAGCCATGATTCATGAATGCTTTTATTTTATTTATTTATTTGGAGAACTTATCTGTCAAATAAATAAATAAATAAATAAGCAAGCATAAAATAAAAGCATTCATGCTTTTTTTATGATAATGTGTTTTTTTAACGTGTTGCAGGTCAGCTCCAAACACATTTAAATGGAATGGAACTGATTATCTAGATCTCCTTCAGTTGGGCTTCAGACTGGGTTTTGCAGCAAAAACTGCCTTGGTTGCTTTGTTGAGTGACCTTTTCTGGGAGGGGAGAGAGGGATTATGACCCTGTTGACTCTCTTGGAATTTAATACCATTACGCATGGTAACCTGCTGAGTAGTCTCCCTGGGTTCAGAGTTGAAGGCACTTCATTGTGGTGGTTCCACTCCAAATAGGAGTGGTTCCTTTTGATTTTTGTTTCAGGTCCACTTTACCCATTGATTTTTGACCTGTGTTTGGAACCTGCACTGTATACTGTTCAACAGATTTGTACATATATCATTAGAATCCTTTACCGTTCCTTTTGAAACTTCTAGCTTTGATGAAAATGATTAATACTTTTGGTTATTGGTCTAACTATTCAATTAATTGAATGAAGTTTGTTGTCCACGTTGTTTTAGCCAACTGGGCATTCAAACTCTGCTCAGATTATATTATTTATCCCAAGAGATATTTCTCAAAAGATTAAGCTTAACTTGAATCTGATAACTAAGATCTGTTGGGCTATTAATAAGATGGGGACCTTTAAAGCTGAATTTATGAATTAGTGTAAATATGTTCAAGATGAATGTAATATTTGAATTGTGGCTGTTTGATGTAGTAATTCTAACAAATATTTGTAAAATCTCAATTGCTAAAAGCCTCAAGTTGTTATGGGGTTTTCCCCTGCCATCAATACCGTTAAAAAGGATGGAACTTGCAATGAAAGGGAACAGATTTAGCTTTCCTAACCTATTGGAACTTTTCACTGACTTGTATTAAATTTTGGTATTTTTCACTCAGATTAAACATCCCACCTCCCCAGCTACTGGACAGTTGTAGAATCTTCATGTTTGGCTCACCTCCCCAAATAGACAACTTTGGGGTCTCGATATGCCAACAGATATAGCACACCACTTACAGTTACAGTAGCAAGAGAGGTGTGGCACATGCTATTACCTCAATTACTATTTGATCCATTTTGACACACAAAAATGACTTTATTGGGAGACCCCTAGCTAAGAACTGGCAAAAAACATTCTTTTTGAGTGTCTGGACAGACAAGTTGATTTGGATCAGTTGTTCAGTTGTTCAGTTGTGTCCAACTATAAGTGATCCTGTTGGGCAAATCTCTCCACACTTTTTGAACCCGTGCTACCTCTTTTGGCTGAACTATGCTCTGGGCTGCATCCTCTTGATGGAGCCTAACCTCCTTGCTCTTTGGCGACCTGGTTTTCTCCTGCTGCTGAGCATTCCAAGCATTACATCATTTTCTAATGATCACAAAACATGGACCAAATGCGTGAGTCTCAGCGTTGCTATCTTGCCAACCAGGGACGTGTCTGGTTTAACAGCACCTGCTTGCTCATGAGGCCTGCTGTCCGTGGAATGTGCAGGAGCCTCTGCCAGCACCACAGTTTGATTGAGTCAGTTTTCTTCTTGTCCAGCTTTTTGATTGCCCAATGTTCACAACCATAGGTTGCAATAGGAAAAACGATCACTCAGACCAATCTACACTTGGTTTCCAAGCTGATGTTCTTGTTTTTCCACACTCAATTCATACTTTTCATTACCATTTGTCCTAATGAAATTCACTACTTTATTTCTGGACTGCATTCACTGCTGCGCATAATCAGTGATCCCAGGAAAGTGAATTGTTCTACACCTTCAATTTCCACATTATCAACTGCTGTTTTGATGGCTTCATTCTGTGCAGTTGTCAAGACCTTTGTCTTTTTGATGTTCAGAAGGAGGCCGAACTTCTCATTCTCTTCTTTGATTCTTTGGATCAATTGCTTTAGACCTTCCTGATTTTTAACATCTAATTAACATCTAATTCGCATATAGGATAGGATATAAATATTTTAAATAAATAAATAAATAAATTTTATTTATTTATTTAGGAAATTTATAGGCCGTCCATCACTGTTGTCTCTGGACAGCTTACAGAATATTCTAAATCCTAAACAAAATAAATTAGCTATTCCACGTACTGAGAATAAAACTGACATATTTAAAATAAATTAAATAAATCATATACAATTAAAATTAGTTAACATTAAAATATTGATCAAATAAAAAGGTCTTAACATAGCACCGAAAAGCATATAATGACAGTGTCAGATGGACCTCTCTAGGGAAGTATTTATCTAAATCAACCAACTGTTGAAAGTGTACAACAGTTGCCTGGGCAATGCCCAATGGCTGCCTCATTTTGGGAGGAGGTAACAATATGGATAAAACTTGTCACAGAAAGTTAATATTCACTGATGCACATGTTGTTCCTCAATTATCTATCAGCCCCTTGAAACTTGATACAAGATCAATGTAAATTGATGTAAATGGATTCTCCATTCCCTTTGGATAGCTAAAAGACTAATATTATAACTTTAGAAGGATGAACAGCTGCCTTCAACAGTGTGTTGGGTTGAGGAATTTACAATGCTTTCAAGTTTTGATTGGGTGGAGTTTAGCTTATGAAGGAATAAATTTGGATATTAGGCCCAGATTCCATGAAGCCTATGCATAGTTGTTTCTAAGAATGCTAGCATGACTTGTCATATACAAAACATATTGGGGTACATGTGGTATATCTATCTAATGCTTATAGTGAATCTTTATATTAGAAATATGCAATCGTTTGTTGTCATTTTCATTTTTTTTTGTTTTGAGTTATCAAGATTCACAGTAAAATTAATGAGAGTTGGGTGTTTTCCCTGTAGATTTGGAGCAAATCATGTAATTTATGCAATTTGTACAACTTCTGGTTTGTGCTATTTGAGCAAATTGGAAGCCAGCATCTACCTAGTTGTAGCACAATTTGCACAAACATAGAGACAGAGCAAGTCAGAAGGAGTCTCCCGGGCCATCTAGTCTGACACTGGCTCCAGCTGGCTCCACTCATGACATGCCCACCATGTGCATGTCTAGCCTATCTTTGAACACCCTCAACAATGGGGAACCATCAGTTCCAGTTTCTTACTTGTGCATCTTTCTCCCTCCTTTTCTCTCTTCCCTTCCCCACCTTGTTTTAACGGTGCAGCTGTAGTTTACATGATACATAGAAGTCTGTGACTTGCAAAATCACAATTTGGCACCAGTGTGGAACTACCAAACCAGAATCGAGGGAGAGGGCAAATTGTGAAACTCCATTGGAAGTATACCCTTGTCGGATTGCTCCCGCATCCCCAGTGCAGGACATGTTCTGATGCTTCTCAAATATTACTCCTCTATGTTGACTTCCTGTTAAACTGGTTTTAAAATGGTCAGAGCAGCAGTTTAAATATGCACCCATTTCCCAGTAGGTGCAAGGAACATACCTTATGTAGTCAGGTACATGGATTTTGGGAAAGGATGAATACCCACGGTCTGGCAGAAGCCAACTGTTGACCACCTGGTAATCTGATCCCACAAGGGAACTCCTTCAGAATCAGCTACAGATGTTTGGCGTTTGATAACATCTTCCCAGTTTCATACATTGTGAATCTATATATGTATCAGTTCCACCTCAGTATTCATGCTTCTCAGAACCTTGCAATACAGTTCTGACAAGCATGAACAATGACACAAATCTGTACACAATTAAAATGTCATATTAGTGAAAAACCACACTTCTTAGATAAAACTGCAAAAATGGTGTGGATTAGGTAAAATGTCAGAAACTGAAACTGACATATGTGTTTATCCCCTTGACAGGATAAGGCTGAGAAAAGAACGTTGTTGTTTTTTTATATTTTGTTTTGTTTTGTACTCTTTTTTCACATTCTCTGCTTAATAATGTCACTGATGGACTATCACATTTGTGTTGGTTTTAAGCTGTTCCTGATAGTGGAATTAGATCTATGTGAGTTCCAACATGAACTGGCCCCATCTGTACCCCACGGACTAATTTGTAGGTCTGAGAATGGTTATCCTTTAGATTTCACACACAGTTTGCAGTACAGTTCTTGGCTCAAAAATGTTCCAAAAATGAGTGCTTCAGGATAAAATATATTTAGAAATACAGACACTAAGAAGCAAAACATGTTTTACAAATTGTTTTTCAAGGGAAAGTTCTTCAATACATATTTAGCACATGTTTAAACGTGAATTTTTGCACACACAAACACCTACCCTCCCTCATTTTAAAGAAATATTGTAGATTCATGCAGGCGTGGGATATGACAGCATGAAAAAGGGACACAGGACAGAAATAGGCTGATACTTCTACCCCTGGACTATGAAAGTGAGATCCACCCCTCACCCCGAAATTTGCTGATGATGTAAGTAGCTCACCTGCATGAGCAGTTAAACATTAGAAACTTGCATACTTTTGAAATGGCTGCTTTGCGAACAAGAACATTTGAAGTATCCTTTTCCAAGCTAGTAAGAGGAGCCACATCATGGCGTCCCTCTCCCGAGACAAATCTGAGTTCATGTTGGCAATTTCACCTGTTTAAGTTGGAACAAATGTGTGACTGACATGGATAGGTAGTACATGTAGAAGAAAAAGAGGAGGCATCATCAGTGGTGATGAGATGCTTTGATGGGGGTCTACCTTTTGGTGAATGCCTTCTACTCTTGGTGGATTCCCTTCTCTTTGTGGGTTTCTTGGTGATGAATAGCAGAGTTAGCAACAGTCCAAGGGGTCCTGGTAGTTGGGATTTTTTACCTTAGAAAAAGGCAAATAAAGAGGGAGGGCAAGATGGAAATGTACAAAATTATGTATGATGAAGAGTGAGTGGCTAGGGAAATGATCTTGTTCCAATCTTATTGATCAATCCAATATTAGAACCAGGATCATTTCATGAAATTATCTCATGATTGGTGGAAAATTCAGGTCGGAAAAGGAAAGTATTACTTCTCATAGGGCATAGTTAAATGATGGAATGGATTTCATGTAGTGGATCATCCATTTGGATGGTTTTCAAAAAGGACTGGAGAAATTCCTGGAGTCTAAGTCCTGATGGGTATGTGTCCTGAGGGCTAACTTCCGCATCAGAGGCTGGTCCCTGAGGAACTTGGGTGGAACTTGGGTGGTTGTTGTAAGCCGCCCCGAGGCTTCGGTGAATGGGGCGGCATAAAAATGTTTTAATAAATAAAAAATAAATAAAATAAATGTTTTGCCTGTGGATGGGCCAATCAGTCCAAAATGCTAGATGGACCTGGGTCTGATCTAGCAGGGCTCTTCACATGTCCCGGTGCACCTATTCAGCCTTTCTATTTCTCACAATGCCTTGGAGCTATTGTGGGGTCATTGCAGTCAATTACCATGGCAGACAATCCCAACAAACCAGTGCAACTTGGAGCTCTGATAAGTCAGGAAATAGGATATTTTTGGAAGAGCCTGTGGCAGGTTACAGCTATGGTCCTACCCTGAAACAGCCTCCTGCCAGCTGCCCGATGGGCACAGAAGCCCAACCTTGTAGATGGTTGGAAGAGCACTGCAAAATCCAAAATAAAAAAAATGAAAAAATTCATTTTAAAGTAATTCAGAACTTGATTGTGAAAGGAAAATAAAGAATAGCTGATTGGAGAATATGAAAAATCTATAAAATTATCAACACAGTGGAGATAAGGAACTATTCTCTCTTTTGGAAGTAGTGCAATGAAACTGATTGGAAGGAGGTCTAGAAAAAGACAAAAGAAATTTCTTTCTTATACAACGCAGAAGCAAATGACCAGGGATGTCTGTTCACAAGAGTAGGAGTAAGTGAGAAATAGTTGGCAGAATTTGATGCTGCAGTTCATCAGAAAAGAGTACAAAATGTGTCAGTTTGAATTAATGCATACAAAATATCCAGAATGCGCACACACAAACTACTTAGTTGGGGAAGTACTTGCAAAGCTGAGCATTTGAAAGAGGTGCATAAAAATGTACGTATTTTAAAACATGTCTCAGATGTCATATCCCTAGTGGTTCCATACGGATCTATGGCCTGATTGGAATTTACCTGGAGAAGAGTTTTCAGCAAATTTTCACCACTTCTTGCTCACTATTTGACCAATTCTTTGGAACCACCTGCCTCTAGATGACAGGGAGGCACCATCAGTGTATTGGTTTTGGTGCCTCTTGAAAGTACCTTTATTTCAGGTAGCTTTCCTCATCTTACCAGCCATGGTTTTACTAATAAGATTTTACTGGTCTTGTTTTCAGCATATAGTTTTGTTTTTATAACTCTTCTAATCTTTTTTTCTTCACCAATCCAGAATCTCCACATTGGAATATTAAAATATGAAGTAGCATGTAGATAGATATGTAGATATATAAATACAGTGAAACAAGAATGCATATTTTAATGTGCACACAAATATGTGGACATTTTCATGTGGATGCCAAAGAATGAATAACAATCCAGTGCAAAGGAAGGGTGGAATGAGGCATGTAGTAGAAAAAGGCATGAGTGAATTTGAGCTTGAGAGATTCACCCAACCTTACCCATAAAAAGTAAATGGAATTTCCACTTTCAGAGCCAGCCCTGGATACCAAATCTGTGGACAAAGGACACAGATGACTATTATGGTTGTGGGCTTCTCAGGGACATCTGGCTGAGCGTGGCTGCCAACAGAATGCTCAAATCAATGCAAGGAAAAGTAAAGTTTTTATTTATTTATTTAAAACGTTTATGTGCCATCCCTTATGCAAGGCATCTCAGGATGGCTCACAATCATTAAAGCAAAAACACAATAAAACAACCATATCAATATAATAAATAACAAATAA
Organism: Varanus komodoensis; assembly: GCF_004798865.1. Classification (NCBI taxonomy): domain Eukaryota; kingdom Metazoa; phylum Chordata; class Lepidosauria; order Squamata; family Varanidae; genus Varanus; species Varanus komodoensis. Next base: position 277,879 of record NW_025335380.1, on the reverse strand, counting down.
CCAGGAAATATAAGTTAAATAAAAAGCGACTGTTGAACATTAAAATATTAGTTTTTGAAATAACAATTAAATAAAAAGGTTTTGACCTGGTGCTGAAAAGAGTATAAACTCGGTGCCAGGCAAACCTCTCTGGGGAGCACATTCCACAATCTGGGCGCCACCTCAGAGAGAAAATATTTGGTTATTTCCTCATTTGTGAGCAAGGGAAGGGCATTTTTAATAGTAACCAGAAAACAATAGTTCTGTATTTGATTAGAGTACAGTAGTCCCCTGAAATTTGCGGGGGTTACATTCCTAAAGCACCCACAAATTGTGAAAAACTGCAAATCTGGGGCCAGCGATGGATGTTGCAGGCAGGAGGTGAGGGCCAGGCCAGGGGTGGGCATGCACGCATGGCGAGGCAGGGACAGGGGCAGGCGTGCACAGATATCGTTTTCTCCAAGTTAGTCCAAACTCAGAGGAAACGATCTCCTTGTGAGTAAGCCACCACACAGCACAGCGCAGGCTTACTCACAAGGAGATCAGCTTGGACTTGCTCAGAGAAAATTCCATGAAAGACTGAGGCTGCGAATGCTGAACCGCAACTTCACGGGGTTATACTGTAGTAGTATTATTTTTAAAGAGGCTTAGAGTTACAATTAGTGTTCTTAGTGTTCTCTTTTAATGGATAGAAGTAATTATTCTGGGTTCCTCAGACCAAGACCCTTATCCAGCCTCAACATTTTTTACCATTTATTTGTCTGGTGCATTATTACAATCAAGGAGCCTCACAAGATGCAAAATGCCTATGTGCGTTTCCATCGACTGCAAATTGAAGTAATCAGTAAATTTATACACGTGTCAGATAACTGCTTTTCCATGGACCCAAACTGCAATGATAACTAGATTAACTGGGTCAGTTTCTCCACAAAGAAAGTGCAAAATATCCCATTTCCTTCCTCGGAAAGTATTATCAGTTCATAATTCTGTGTGATCTGCCTGGCTGGAGTTTGTAAATAAACTAACAAATGAATAAATTGGGTATCCATGAATCAATGCATGGTGACTCAGGTCTACTTCCATCTATTTCCTTCTGAAACTCTCAGTTTAAGTAATTATTAAGCATTGTGTCCAGGGAAAACAGACCAAAGTGAACACCAAGATTATTGTGTTTGTTAAGAAAGAAAATACAAAGATCTACGGGCTGTCCCCGGCTTACTACATGGCCTCATTGAATCATGGAAAAAGCAAACAAAAATTACACAGCAGAAACAGAATGAAAATGAGCATAAATTGTATGAATTGGTGCACCATGGACAATCTGTAATGCCCACAGCGCAGGACTGGTCTGCGCATCTTGTGCATCCACAAGAACCTTGAGTCTCAAGACCATCAACTGATTTAGCCTCAGAACTGGTCCGAGCAGAATATATTGGAAGGTCTGGAAATGAATTAATCAGTGGAAAAGTAGATCTGATAGAGGAGTTCAGACAGAAACACATTCTTGAACCTGAACCTTCCAACTTATAGGAGGAGAGGAGAGGAGAGGAGAGGAGAGGAGAGGAGAGGGAGGAGAGGAGAGGAGAGGAGAGGAGTAAAAAGGAAAAAAAAAACAATATCTACACAAACAGAGGACATAAAGAGAGGAAATGTGCAAACTGAAGAATGGTCTCATATGATTGGTAATGAATTAGTCCTCATTAGAAACAACCTTTCTGTATGCAATGCATTGCCAACAACAAATGTAAAAATCAGAAGGTTTATGTGATAAAAGGAATTGGCAGAAGCTGATATCAGATCACAATGCCATCTAAGAAAAGTGCAAGGAATCACACTAAAGCTGTTGCTCACTAATAAAGTGGGATGGAAAGGAAATTCTAAAAATCAGAAAGCAAGTAAGAATACTAATTACACTTGTAAATTGGAGAAGAAGGCCCAGCATGTTGGAATGGGGATTTGTTTAATTTGCTGGAGTCTAATTTAGGTTTCTGCAAGTTAAAGGTGAAGGCCTGAAAGAGGAAGGAAGAAAGGAAGATAATAGAAATGACATCCACCTTGCATCTTGGATGAGTAAGATGCTCAAATATAGAATACAAGAATCAGTATCCCTAATTCCAAAGGTATTTAGGATCTGTGAAGGAAGGATGGATTCAAGATGTAAATCTCATCATTTACGAGCCGCTGTCAGACACTCAAATGAGATCTGGCTGGAATTTGCTAATCAGTCCTCAAAATTAACGTTTATCAACTGTCACAAATGCATGGTTTTTGCTGAATAGCCTCAGTACATATTACATCTCCTGCATCTTATGAATTGAGTCTGCCCAGTTGTTTTGAGCCTTATGGATATTATGTTTCTGGAACATCTGTATTTTGATGGAACTAGAGCTTGGGCATTGATTACATTTGTAGATCAAGATTATTTTAGGTTTAGGAATTGTTCTAGGAAGATAGGCTTCTTACTGCTAGCATTTTTTTAAAAGATCAGACTCCCCCCTCCCCCCCCAATATAGTGCTCTAGTTGAGGGCTTTTATTTATTTATTTATTTATTTATTTATTTAAAGCTTTTATACACCAGTGTTTAGTGGACACTCTGAGTACTAGTAATGACTCTGAAGATGGACATCATTGAAAAACTTAAATTTGTTTATTTATTTAAAATATTTATACCCTGCCCTGTACACAAAAGCTTCTCATGGCAGCTTACAAAAATCAAAACAAACCATTCAACAATTAACAATAATTTAAAATATGCATAAAACCAACAATAACATTTCACAAATGAAAACAAATTTAAAAGCAGGAGCAAAATCAAAATACAACTGTGAAATAGTTAAAACTAGATTACAATTCCTAACATTTAAAATGGTGGGCAAATAAAAAGGTTTTCACCTGGTGCCAAAAAGAATATAAAGTCAGCACCAGGCGAACCTCACTGGGGAGCGCATTCCATAGTCTGGGCACCACTGCAGAAAAGGCCCTCCTCCGGGTGGAGACCATCTGTACCTCCTTCAAGGGTGGTTCCCAGAGCAGGGCCTCTCCTGCAGATCTTAAGGGGTGCAAGGGCTCATAGGGAAGGAGACATTCCTTCAGGTATCCTGGTCTCAAGCCATTTAGGGTTTTATAGGTTAACACCAGCACCTTGAATTGGGCCCGGACGTCAATCGGGAGCCAGTGAAGCTGATAGAGGAGTGGCGTGATATGAGAATAGCAACTGGTCCTTGTCAGCAATCTGGCAGCTCTATTTTGGACCAATTGTATCCAGACCATTTTCAAGGGCAGTCCCATGTAGAGTGCATTACAATAATCCAATTGGGAAGTTACCAGAGCGTGTGTCACAGTTGCTAGAAAGTGCTTGTCCAGGTAAGGACGCAACTGTTGGATCAGCCAGAGCCGAAGGAAAGAGCTCCTCGCCCCCATTGTCACCGGGACCTCCAGGGACAGTTCTGGGTCAAGGAGCACTCCCAAACTATGGACCCTCTAAAGACCCTGTTTTATCTAATATCCAACTGGAAACCCCAAGGTTGGACTAAACATAAGAATTAGCTCCTATTTTTGATACAAAGCAAACAGATACAGGATGTACTGGTAACTTAGGTTCAAAAGAAAAAAAACTGGTCTTGTCACATGAACCAATTGCACAATTGGAGACACTGGAAAGATTAGACATTTTGAGAGAACACTTAACAGAAAAACAGAAAATGGTCATGCATGCAATAGTAGATTTAAAAGGAAGAATGGATTTAAAAGGAAGAATGTAAGCAGATTAGTGGGATACTTACGGAAGCCTTAACAGAAATGAACATCTTTGAATTAGAAGAAACAGTACATGAAAGAATGGGAACAGGGGTCTTTTTGGTAGTTCAGGTTGGCTTGCAAGGAAGTACGTACTGAGAGGATGAAAAGTTGGGAAGTAATTAGGAACTGAAAGCATTAGAGCAATCAGAAACAAGTATTATTACCCTATGATCAAATGTTAGCAAGTCAAGTCCATAAAAAGATGAACTTGTGAGCCTCATCTTTGAGGGTGATAATTTAGTTGTACAGTCAGAAAAAACTGGTTGAAGTGGGGCATGATACTAGTTTATAATGCAAAGAGATGGGAGTTTGCGATCAGTTTCCTCTTACCTCCCAGACAGTATGACAAAAAATTACAAACCACAATATATTTTTAATCAAACCACAATGAATTGCACACCATTAAGAGCCAGTGTAATATTGTGGTCAGAGTGTTGGACAGGGGACCTGGGGGATCCGGATTCTGGGGGACTTTGGGTCAGCCACTTACTCCCAGACTAACCTACTTCACTGGTTTGTCATGAGGATAAAATGGATTGGAGGCCTATGTAAACTGCCTTGGATTCCTCAAGAGAGGGAAAAGGTGGGATATACAAAGTGTGTCCAGAAAGTAATGAGAATGCAGTCCCTATGCTTGAGAAGGGCTCTGAGAAGGGAGATGCTGGCCAAGGCCACTTGGAGTGGTGTGCCAGGTATCCGTTAGAACACCGATCAGTTGCATTCCAGCCCTGCCAGAGTCCAGACATTCTTTTTTTGTTCAAGAGCCTTGTACTAAGAAAAATGCAAGCGAGTTTGGAACAGCAGTATTCAATAAAATTGTGTGAAATCAGGTAAAAGTGCATCAAAAACTTTGGAAATGGTGAGGAAAGCTTATGGAGAAGCTGTGCTATCATCTGAACAAGTGTACTGATGACACAAGTTAAGATTATCTCAATTTGGGTCCTTCATCACAACAATGTGCCCATTCACAGTGCTATGGCTGTCAGAGAGTTTTTGGCTGAAAAACATGTCACGGTGCTTCCCCATCCACCCTACAGCCCCGAATTGTCTCCTTGTGACTTTTTCATCTTCCCAAAGATGAAGTATGGTTTGAAAGGACACCATTTTGGTAGTGTGGATAATGTCCAAAGAGCCACTAGGTGGGCTCTGAACACCATCCCACTACAAGACTTCCAGGGATGCTATGAAGAATGGAAAAATTGCTGGGAGCTTTGTGTACATTCACAAGGTGCGTACTTTGAAGAGAACAATGTTCAATTGTAAAATTTTTCAATAAAATAATTTTAAAAACATCATTCTCCTTACTTTCTGAATGCACCTCATAAATGCAAGGTAACAACCACGCTGCCATTCACAAATCCTTTCCTGGAGCACAGCAGGTTGGAAAGTTTGTTGCTGTCAGAGCCAAGATGAGCAGGAATGCTGAAAGTTGAGAAGGAAAAGCGATGGCTTTGTTAGAATGGTACTGCAGAGGCACTGTGCATGGCGGTGTGCAAAGGAGCATGTCTCGAGGCACTGGGTCCATTCGACAGTCTGCCAGAAATGCACACACGGCGCATAGCATAATTAGGTGCACAGTCATTTTCCAAGTTACTCGCTCCACATTGTTTCTATAAGCAAACCTTTCCATAAGCAGCAACATTTCACAATAAAAGAGACATTTTACTTACCTCATCAGCTGAGGTTACAAACATACAGACAGAAGCAAAGCTGCCTTTCTCTGTTTGCTGCTGCTTCTGCATGGATACAAAGTTAATTTCATCTTGCCCAATGCCTTTCTTTACATTGATTCCTACCATTACCGTGGTAATGATTTGACTGAATTTTAACTAACATTGACTTAGTTGCCATTCAGGAAACACAGCTTACAAGCAGAGAAGGGATTTTATTGTTAGAATGTAGAACCTGGTTTGATCCTGTTTGGAAAACCAAAGATAAGGGAAGATGGGCAGGTCGTAACTTTGGTTAAAGAATATTTAGATGGTGAAAGTGTGACTAATATTAATGCCCCTCTGAACTTCAGTCTTAATCTTAGTAAATATTTATATTCCTAAAATTTATTCTCAGTATTATAGCCCTGAGATCTGACTTCTTTTGGAACACAGGTAGAGGATTTAAGTACAAAAAGCACTTACCATCATGACGAGTGATTTGAATGCCACACAGTCACCTGCAAAATTCACAGAGCAGTGGATTATCAGGATTATCTTGGTGGTTTAATTTTCCCTAATTGTAATCAAGTTATGGTTTTAGTGTGAATGCTGTAAATTTTATCAGCTTTAATACCAGAAAAGTTTTAAGCAGCGGGTCCTAGATATTAGACTGCAAACTGATCTAGTTGCATTGGCAAACACAAGGCCTATGAAATGATGAACAAGGACAGAAGCACAATTTCAGGAGCAAAAATATCTTTTTTAATGAAAAGGAGTCACCATGTGGCTCTGTTTGTCTCTCATACGAACAAATGAAATTGATGATGCAACAGGGAATATTTGGGGATACCTTAGGGCAAGATTCATTGGAGTGCTGCTTATATTCCAGTAGTGGGGGGCTTTACTTATTTCCATTTCTTGGACACATGATAAATGGGGCCCCTGAGGTCAAATTGATTTTTTTTTCCTTCAAAGATCTGATCAGCATTTGTACCAGATAGCTGGTCTTTCTGGTTTGGAAAAAACAAAGGGAAGTCTGATTACATGAGCCATGTAATGGTTGTAAACTATATGACTCTTTAAAGAATTTAGATGTATGTTTTAAATTTTATTTTAGTTTTATAAAGTATTAAATTATGGGTGTGTGAGGGTGTGTGTTATGTAAAATGAGCATACATTTATAATATTCATTTATGGTCTGTTTGTATTTTGTAATGCCAATCAAATGGATGAGATATATCTAACCATTTTTGTTTCTGATTCGTGCTCATTGTATTTATGCTTCATATGTTCTGCAAACTAATTCAATAAATTTGCTTACTTGAACATTAGATTAGACAAATGTTTGGTTAGATCTAAGAACCCAATATTTAATTAGGGATGTGTGAATGAGAGACATTCAAAATTGCCAGGATTTTTTGACTGTTTTCCCATTGTTCGTCCCATGCCCAACTCCCAGGTGTACCTGCTCTTCCTGTTCACTCTGTGTAAATGGAAACATGTGCAAATTGAGCCACAATGGATTGGGAGATCTTTGAACATTTCACTACATTTGTGGAAATTCACTGCACAGATCAAAGACGTGTGACTCCTGCGTGGAGAAAATTTGTGCAAACAATGAAATGTAAGCTCATGGAAGTATCAAGCAGGAATGAGGCACATACAAGGGCATGACTGAAAATTTATGCATATTGTCAGTGGGCCTTTGCTTGCTCCCAAGCTTGTGTTCAGACCATTGAAACAGGCATGCACGCCTTTATCACAAGCAAAATCCTCAAGCGTCCCTCACACTTATAAGTGGAATCTCTTTGCATCTGTGCAAGACATCTATGTAAGGTAGAAATCTTAAGCATCCAAGAATGCCAGTATAGTCCAGTCACCTTGCAAAGTCCTCTGATGTCCTTATCTTTCCACAAATCTTGTGCAGACATGAATGTCCCCCGATAGGCTGCTGTGTAAATATTTGTGTCCTTATGGTGATTATGCAGTCTTGGCTTTGTTGGATGCCAGCTGCGTTAGTCAGCACATTAAATTTGGGGCTCTGTAATAGCCAGGAGCTCTCAGGTAGCTTTGTTGAACAAATAATGAAAAGCATCCTGGAAATCAACTTACCTAGACATTCATTCTGTGGATAAATGCAGGAAAGAGTAATAATAGCCATAACTGAGATTTATATAGCTCCTTTCATCCCAACAGATCCCAAGGACTTTATTCATGACAACAGAATGAGGTGACTGCATTGCTCAGTGCTGATGGAATGCACTGCTTCTGGGAAGAACATGTCTATTGCTCATGTCAGTCATGACAGTTTTGCTTTGCTTTTTGAAAAAAAATAGAAGAAAAAAAAACAAATTGCACTGGCTTGTAATTATGCAAAGGTCTTCCTACACAGTAATCAGGATTTTACTTCTGCAAGGTACATACAAGGAGTCTTGCTGGATTAAACTCATGGCTGATCTTGACCAGCATCAATCAGTGACCAAGTAGAGCATCCAGTGGGAAGCCTTCAAGATGGACTGGAGCAGAAGATACCTTTCTTACTTTTGTTCCCCTCATACTGGGAGGAAAGTTGACTCCAGGTCCTTGGGGTAGCATGTGGCACCATGCCTGGCAGCCATTGAAAACTTTGCCAAATCCTCTCTTAAAGCTACCTACATTGGTGACCAACTCCCAGAGAATCCAGCAATGCTTCCTTTTCTCCATTCCTGTGTTTCTGCTATGATAGGTAGCTCTGGGTCCAGCTATGATGGTTCGCAGGGAACTTCAGCATGAGAGAGAGGGACCCTGGCATCTGCTGCCATACAAAGGGTGCGGGGAAGGAGAAAAAGCTCACAAGACGGCCTCTGTAATTCCTGCCATGGAAGTCCATTTCCTAGAGCATCTTTGAGAGCTGTGTTTCTTGAGGACTCTGCCTGCTTCCCAAGGCAGTGTATTCCAGGAGAGAGGCTTCTGTGGTGGGAGATTCTAGAGTGTGCTTTTTGTCTTGTAGTGGAAGGAAAGGAAGAGATACATCTGTGAACGAGTTGGTGTATTTATGTCTGAGTGGATGGGGGTGGGGGGAGTGACTCTGCATGTGTCTCTGAGAGCCAGACAGCAAGGGAAGGAGTGATTCAGAAGGGATGTGGAGGAGCAGGGGGCATGGGAGATCCCAGGCCCTAACAGATCACTCCTAAGGAAATGCAGCATTACTTGATCACCTCAAACTTTTTAGAATGCACAGAAGGCAAGCACAGTGTGGGTGAGGGAGTAGCGTGCATGTGTGAGTGGCTTGTCTGTCAGAGTTTGTGTGCCTGTTACATCCGCAGATGCTTGATGTGCTCCTCAGTGCCAGGAATGATTGTGCAAACCTGTGTTAAGATAAACATTTCTATAAGCTTTTTGGAACAAAAATAAGAGCTGACATTATTTTCCATGATTTGGAAAAATACAACATCTGACCAATAACTGCAAGGGATGAGTGATGAATGCATGTTGGGGATGGAAATCCACCGGATTCCTGGGCTCAGCTCCCTGGACTGTGGTCCACTTTGTTGTGACCCTGAGCCCAAGTTCCTGGCAGGTGTCTCCAGCTTTTGAGCAATGCTGGCCAGGACCTGAGCCCTGCACAACCTCTAGCAACATCTCTCTCCCATGCCCCATGCAGGAACCTTGCTGTGGTGCTTCTGCACATGACACAGAAGAAGATTCCCAGTTGTGCAACCTTCATTCCATGAGCATTTGTGGACTTCTTCTCAGCTCAGCTTGCTTTCTAAGTTTGGACCAAGCACCAGAGGAAGTCCACAAATTCTACAGAGTAGAGTCCACTAAATTTCATCCTAACTCTAACTTCTGATTTGCACATTAACCTAGAAATTCCAGATCATATCAATTCATATCAGAATTCAGAAGGGAGAAAGAGGGGTTTTTTCCACTGAGTTTAGAGCTCAGCTGGATGCATCGGTGCAACTCAAAACTATGCATCAACTTCAAATCATGTGAAGCCTCTCCAAAATCTACCTTGGAAGCAGTCTCAGGACTTTGGTTGACAGATGGGTTTATTTCTTTAACAAAACAGAAGCCCTCTAAGGCACATTTTACATCATTAGGGCTGTAGTGCTGATTCATGCCTCTGAGCTCTTCTGCCATCAATATCCTTCTACTGCAGAAATCTTGCCTCTTTCCAGAAGTTCCAGGAGGAGTCTTATATATATCATGTCATGGACCCTCCTGACCCCAGTTCTTGTGTTCTGGCAGTGCTGCAAATTAAGAAGTGCTGGCAGCCAATGTGTCCTGTGAGTTGGCAGAAATATCTTCCCTTCTCATGACCTTTGTGGATATGGCACAGGGTGAGAATCATCACTGAAGCATAGATAAATCAAAGGACTTTTGTTAGGGAGCCTGGGTCATAAAGCAACTGTGGGGGATCAATCTGCAAAGAAAGAGGCAGCTCATGTTCTGGGTAAAGACTGAGGCATTGGAGCCAGTCAAGAGCTAGAAAACTCCACGGTCATGAGAAAGGTTGACCAAAAATGGGAAATCTACATTCGGCAAGGGTTCTAGCTACACCTCACTCCTCAGATACTGCACTTGAGCAGGAAATACACCATAAATTCCATTTTGTTCCATTTTGATACAATCTCTGGAAAAAAATGAAGGATTTATATTTCTGGATTGGCAACCTTAGGAGCAATTTGGTGGCAGCCTGGGTTTGTGGAACCATTTCACCCTGTTTAGCTTTACTAACTTAAGCAGTATGCAACTACCTTTCATTGACACACAGAGCTGACCTCTGATTTTGTTTCAGAAATTATCCATGGACAACTCTAGTTGACTTTAGAACTGTCTTTGGTTACAGAAAGCCTGACTGGTAAATCATCTGGTCCTCCAAGCACCATTAGATGGTGAGAACCCGCCTCCTTGAGGCCAGAGACAAAGCTATGTCCTTGGGAGACTGGGATCTGAGTGGGATGTATCTCCTTCACCTCTCCTGGTCAGTGGAAGAAGCTGCTGTTGTGACCCTGGAAATGGGCACGGGAGGAAGAAAAGGGCACCAAATGGTGACAAGTGAATGGAAAGGTGAGACATGAAGCTATTGGCCAGGCACATCTCTCTACAGAGCAGGTTCCACAGTCAAGGCGCTACCACAGAAAAGGACCTTCCCCTAGAAGCCACTTTTCTAGCCTCCAGGAGAAGGCTCCTGGAGAAGGACCTTGGCAGGTGACCTTAGGGTCCAGGCTGGTGTACATGGGAGGAGATCTTCCTTCAGATATTGAAGCCCTAAAACATTTAGGGCTTTATAGAGCAATGATAACCCTTAAATTGGGCTTGGACTTCAGTCAGTTACCAGTGCAGATGAAATGGGCTGGCATTACGTGATCTTGTCCTTTTCAGCCAGATTAGCAGCCTAGCTGCTCTATTCAGTACCAACTGAAGTTCTGGAGCTAAACGTAGAGCATGTCACAATAGTCTAAGTGGGAGGTTGCCAGCACATGGATTACTGTTGCTAGGCTCTGCCTGTACAGGTAAGGATGCAGTTGATGGACCAGCCAAAGCCACTACCTGCTTGAGCACCTTGGCCAAGAAAGGGATGTCAGCCACTGGTATATAATTGGTCCAGGTTTGCCTTCTTCAAGAGTTGCTGAATCACTGAATGAATCAAGTATGTCTGATTGAATCAACAATCCTAAAGGAAGACAATGAAATAAAATAATTCTTTCAATTTTAGATGGTGTGCATTTTACCTATAATGGGCATCTTAGCGGCATTCTCTACTGTGTGGGAGGGAAGTTGGAGGGATGCTTCTCCCAGTCTCCATCTCCCTGTTGGCCAGGCCCATTCTCCTGATTTCAACTCTTTCCCCCAAGCACCAGTGTTTGGTGATTTCCTGACTTTAATGCAGATTTTCTCCAATTCTAAAAGTTTAAACTGCCTCTCCTAAATCTGTGTCACTGGCAGGAACAGCACTCATATGCTGACATTTTGGTCTCACCCATTTTTCCCTCGGCCACTGCATAGTGGACAGCCATATTCTCCACATTATGGATCTGGCCAAAACCCAGTAGGGATCTGCCAACCTTATTCCCTCCAGATACTTTGGACTCGATCATGGCCAGTGGTAATGAAGAGTGGGATTTGTAGTTGAAACTGAAGAGAGACATCGAGTTGCCTGTTTTTACTTTAAACAAAGCATTTTGTTTAACAAAATGGTGGTTAGTGACACCCTTACTCTGTGTAAATATAGTGGGGGCGGGGGGGAAGAATCGTCATGTTGGTTCTCTCTTTTTCCTTTAAAAAAGGAGAAATGTCTTTCTTGGCATAGTTGTGCTTTACAAACACAAACATATAGCTACTCTAAAGGGTTAGAGAGAATATTGCTGGATTACAAAAACATGGCTTGTTCAGACTGAAGTGCCCCCAAATCCAACATCTCAAAGACTTTGAGGAAGAGAATAAAGCTGTAGCGTCCCTCTGCTCTTCGCCCAACACTCAAGCTAGCTATCTAAGAGCTCTCTCTGCAATCCTACTTGAAATATGAGGTGCAGAAATAAACCTTCAATCCAAGTGCATTGAATGAGTTTCCTTCAATCCATAAGCACAGTGCACTGAAAACATGAGCGAATGCTAGACTTGAAATATGGCACTGTCTGCTGTTTTATTAAGATCACAGGTGTTGGCAAAGTTGTTGATCAATATTTCTTATTGAACCGAGATTTGCACATGTGGTGTCCTCAGTGTTTAGGCATAATGGTGCAGTTACTGTAACTATAAATCTAACTCATGGTTTACACAAGACCTATAGTATTTGATTTCATTTCAATCAATGCGTGTAATCTCTGCCTCGCCAGGTTGCCTTTTTTACACTCTGACAGTCAAGCTGGGATGGGTTTTGATGGCCCATGAAGTGCAAGTAGGAATGTGCAAAACTGATGTGCCTTTGAAATGATTCCTAATAAGTCGCTGGTTTTAAAAGCAAAAGCAGTTTGATTAGTTTATGGGGAGAAAGCTTAGCTTATGGGGAAAAGCTTGAGCCAGGGTCTAGGATGATGTCAAGACTTTGCTAGTTCCTTCAGAAGTTCAACACATTCGCATTCAGGACTTTATTTCCATAGATTTGGTTGGATAGATACTCACCTGCAGGACTTGTGAAGTAGCTTGGAGCACATAAGCTGTGCACACCAACAATTGGCTTCTTCACTGCAGGGACCCCCTCGGAGATTCAAATCTTCATTTGGCCATGACGCTCACTGGCTGAGCTCACTGAACCAGCCTAATCCATTTCATACAGTTATTGTGAGGATAAAATGCAGAGGTGAAGGAAAGGGGTTATGGAACCACCTTGGATTCCATGCAGGGGGGGAAGATGGAATATAAATAAATCCATAAACCTTAAGCTTCCAGCATTGCGGCTCTCAACAGATGATTGGCATCCATCAACTAGATAACAAGTTGTCATATTCAAGAGTTCACAGAGTGTCCAAGGCATTCAGACGTAGAAGGCATCCAAGCAACAACGGCTTGGACACCAGTGTCAGTAGGGCTGTGCATCACTTCCGTGCTTCAGTCTGAACACTGGAGGAGCTGCCAAGGGCACTGAACCTATTTGGCAGGTATTGCTCAGCATCATCACAGAGAGCATCCTCAAACTAGACTAAAAGCTAGAGTGGCTATGTACACCACTTGCTGGAAAGATGGGCAGGAGGAAATCAAGTGCAAGAAGAGGAAGCTATTCACAGCATTGTCCCCTCCAACCTCCCTCATCTTCTGAGAAATTATATTTGTTTTGATAGTGAATAGAATGAGGCAGATGACATGAGATTGTTTCACAAGGTCACAGAGTCCACAAGGAAGACCTAGGAAATTGCATCATTGGTATATTTGTGATTCTGGGGACAAAGGATACATATGTAAAATATTGCCACGAAAGAATGGAAGTTGTTTGGCTTCTGCTGCCTTGAATGGCTAGTGAGGGAAAATTAGGAAAGGAAAAGTGGAATAGGGATTGATGGTCTCCTGGGGGAAGTTTGCCATTATTACCTAATAGGCTTGGAAAATTTTGTTCTGGAAAAATATTTAGTCTGTCCCAACCTGACAATTAGGGGTGGAAATCTGCTTTTGTTAGGGATGGACAGAACAGTATATTTTGGTTTGCATCATGTTCACATGGGTTCAATCATAAGTCCATTCCATTTCTCCATTAACTTCAAATTAAAAAAAAAAAAAACCTTGCATGGAAGTTTACATTTAAATACAATGAGAGAGATCACAAATGAACCATTATTAAAGTGCTCTCTTTAACATCATTAGGACTTAAACTTCTGACAACTAGCATCTGTCTCATTGATTTAGCGGATCCTGTTCCCTAGGTATAATTAAGAGGATAACCCAATGAGCTACAAACCCAAAAGATGTATCACATGGATGTTGCAGGCATACAATCATCCCGTGGCTTTGACAGGCTGTTGCCAAAATGGTTGGAGGATTGGCAGAGGACTTCCCCCACCCGGCCCACCATCCTATTTGTTTATTTAATTCACAATTGTTAAAGACTGCCCCAGTAGAGAGAATTTGGAGCTGTGAACAATAACAGATAAAACAGATACACAAATAAAATTAGTTATAGGCAACATCAGGACAAGGCACTTTGAGCCGCCATGATCACTGTGGACTCCAACAACAATGATGGATCCAGGAGCACCCACAAACCACAGACCTGCAATGCCATCCTTCCCCACGGAGCCTGCCACCTTGATTCAAGATCCATTCAGCCACACAGGTTCCATCTGACCATTATTCAGCTCCATTTCACTGTGAGTCCAGGCACCATGTCCTTAAAGGGCTTTTACATGGTATGGGATTCCAACCTCATCTATCTCTTCACTGAGGGCAGGAGATTGTCGGATACAATAGATCTATAGTGTCTCCCCTCCCCATGCATCAGCAAAACCCTGACACTCTCCATTCCTCTTTTCCTGAGCTTGGATTCCTGACTTTGGGATAGGAAGGTGCCATGGGACCTGCGCTCAGATCGTTTCCTTCAAGGTCAGAGCTCCATCTCAGCTCCCTAAAGCTAGTGGTGTAACAGTAAATTCTGAAGCGCAGGCTTACATTATAACAATCCCTCAAGGACAATACAAAAATTAAGGCAGCTGTGTTGATCTATGCCAATAAACACATTCTGGCAGTTTTATCTCCACAGGATCTGTGCTTTGTAAAGCTAAGGGACTTAAATGCTCATTCAGGAACAGCCACATCAAACTGCTGTGCAACATAACAGGGGAGAACATATTAACCACGTTCAGACAAAGTGATTTTCCACCCTCAATATAGGTGGAGTGTGGGTTGTCTGTGTCGTCTGAACCCTTCTGTGCTCTGGCTTGTTAACCACAAACAACTTGTGGAGAGAACCCATCGGTGTGAACGATGGCCTGTCTACCATGGTTTGGTCAGCAGGGTTAACACAACACAGTCTACCTATATTTCAACAAGAAACCTTGGTTCTCCCTGCACACAAGTTGTGGGTATGGATTATTGTGTTCTCTGAACTCATACATACCGAGGGCCACTGAACTGTGTGGAGCTATTTCTACACACGTAGAAAAAGCCCCAGATACTTCCCATTATCAGGAAGAATGTGGAATGGCCTGCAAAATCATCATCATCATCTTTAAAGTTCATTTCTATAATATCCAAGACCCTGGACAGTTTACAGCATTGTATAAAATAAAACAACAAAATATAAATACCATAAAAGCAACAGTGTTCAAATGGATAACTTAATTTGAAATAGCTTTAAACATACAATTAAAAAGACCAAGGAAAAGAATCACCTGGATAGTCCACTCAGCTCCTTTGGTGACCATGGTACTCTTTAAAGGCCTCTGCATAGATGGCTGCCTTGATCTTGTTGAAAAGTTGGCAAGCCTGGCGGCACCCCAGTGGGCAGTTGTCCTGAAATGGGAGGCCACCATAGAAACAAGCCCCCGCTCCTTGTTGCCACTCTCCAAACGTCCTGTGGGGCTGGCACTCGGAGGAAGTCGGTTGGGCATAGTCTTGAGTAGATCATGGCTGGGAGAGGAGCTCTGCAAGATACTGTGGTCCTAAGGCATGTAAGGCTTTACAGATTAAAACCAGCACCTTGAGCTGGGCCCAGAAGCACGCAGGAAGCCAGACACGATCTGATAGGTTTGGAGCTGCTGGTCCTGGTTAATAATCTGGCTGCCACATACTGCACCAGCTGCAGGTTCTGAACCATTCTCAAGGACAACCCCACATAGCGTGCACTGCAGTAATCTGACTTGGAGATAATCTTTTTTTTTTGGTTTCATAATTGGTGCTTGTCCTGTGCAATCCAAACACTGACTTTTCTTCTCTCACCTTCCTTGCTATTTGTAGATGTTTAAAATGTAGCCTGATTTTTATTTAACATAAAAAGAGTGCCCCACCCAGATTGCAAATACAATGTTAATTAAATATATATTTTCCCTGCTTCTTTTCCCCCTTCATTAGAAGAAAATGAGACAATTTGGCCTGCTAAATTGTTGCCAGCTAATAAAACTTCAGGCACGGCACCCTGGGTGGTTCCCACCATAAATCAGCAGTGGGAAGAATTAGATGGCAAGAGATGGAAATACTGGTGTTTAATTAGCACTTGTAGGAAGCCATTAGCTTCACACCCTCATTTGGCTTGTGGCTCATTTGTCATCCCTATTCACTGCTTTTTGCCACAGGTCATGCACATTTTTCAAGGAGTTCTAAATGTAGGAAAAGGCAGGTGGTGGCAGGGAGGCCCCCCTCCCTCCAATTGGCAAACCATGGTGACCCAGCCCACCATCTTGTCCCCTTCCTTTCTCACCTGATTTTAGTTACAAGAACAGCTGATCTAGGAGGCAGCATATAGGAGAAGGCTGGGCATCTGGCAAGGTCAGCTCTTCACATGTCAGTTCAGTCCGATCCTACAAAGCCTTGGGTCTGGCTGCGGTGCTTGATTGTGTGGACTGCTGTAACCACCTGCAACTGAACCTGGTTACAGGCTCTGTCTTTCCTGCCAACATGGCCAAGGTCATAGAATCATAGATACTCAGAGCTGGAAAGGGCCACAAAGGCCATTGGGTCCAACCTCCTGCCATTGCAGGACACCAACTCACACCATCCCACTAAGATTTGGGACGGGGCATGGTTGGAGACTCTATCCCCATCCCCACCCTGCACCTTGAATTTTTAATCTTGAGTGCTTAGTACACCTTTATGCTGCAATCTGATGTCACTTGCCTGGATGTAGACTCACAATTATATAGAGTGGAGCTTCCTTCTTAAGAATGTGAGGGACTGCACTGTTGTTCTTTTCTAATGGAGAGTGATAGCTTCATTGCCAGTGGGGTGATGTATCCCCTCTGGGTTTCAGTATGGTGTTTAAAGAAGGTACCTGTGGTGTTGAACCTATTTAAAGGATTGGGTTCAGCAGCATAGATACCTGCTTAAAAGTTTATACTGAAACCCAGAGAGGAGCAAGAGGAGCATCGGGAGAGTTGGGGTAGTCAACTGTCCTGCATAGATCTAGGAGACTAGCCCTTCCCCAGAGGGGCACAGCCAGAGAGGTGGAGGCCAGGGTACTGGTTTTTCGGCGCCAGGTAAAGACCTTTTTATTTAAACATCATTTCAATTGTTAAAACATATGATCTGGCCAGAGCAACTTCTTCTTCCTTCTCTTTCTCCTCCTATATTTTTATTTTATACTGATAATTTTAATTTTATATTTGTAAATCAATGTATTTTTTGTATTTTTATATTTAATGGTAATTTATTATGTACTATTGTATTTCAATGTATTTTATCATGTTGTAAGCCGCCCCGAGGTTTCGGCAAGGGGCAGCATAGAAATGTTATAATAATAATAAATAATAATAATAATAACATGAGGACTCTAGTTTAGGTGCAACAGACTGCTCTGCACATGCTCAAAGACTCATCTTCTGGTGGCTATAGCTGTAGATTGGAAATAAAGAGCTCTTAAGCACAAAACACTGTTGCCTGAAAGGAAATAAGGGGGAATCACAGCTCCGCTGGCACCATAATCATATTATTTCATATTGGTACAATCCCATTTCCATACCTGAGAGTCATTTACTCTGTAGCAATGCACTCTGCAACGGCTTCTGAATCAACTACATGAGCGTGAACTGCCCGTATGATATGGGGTGGACAGATCATGAATGCCCAATTTACCAGTTGATCTGGCAGTGTTTACTAAGGAAAACCTACAACACCAAACAGGGGGAGTTTGTGCCATAACTCAGTGGTAGCACATATGTTTGCCTACAGGAGGTTCCTACAGGAACCCACAGGAGGTGCAGTCCCAAACCTGGAGGAAGATGAGGCTGGGGATGAGTTCTGCTGGAGATGCCATAGATCCGGTGCCAATGGGAATAGACAGTACTACGCGTAGGGAGGACAAAGAACCTGATCTGTATATGAAAGCTTTCTGTGTACTGTGCTGTAATAATACATTTGAAAGTGCGTGTGCTCATCATGATGTATAGGGACTGTGCCTGCTTCTCCCAAAATACACCTTTCCAAGGTGCTTACTTGAGTGTCTGAATCAGAATTAGAAGAAAAGGCAGGGTGGGAATGCTCAGCTGATATGGTAAGGCCTGCATGCCCTGAGGTAAAATAAGAAGCTGGTGAAAACCAGACCATGTTGAACATGCAAAGCCAGAGAAGGATGAATATAAGATGATTACATGCTATTGCCCAGTATTACTTCAAATGTGCAGACCCTTGAGTGGTGCCCAGTGTCCCCACCATCTGGCTCACAAGCAGCAGGAACCTCCCTTTGGTTGGGAAAGGATTCAGTTCGGAATCAGCTTCTTAGCATAAACTTGCTTTTCCTAACAGCTGGTATTCTAAGTTTCTGTAATACTCCTTTTGTATTCCAAAGTCAGTCTGGTCAGCCTGCTTTAACACAATGAAGACTGTCATTAGAGCATAAATGCTTCTTGATCTGCTAAGAAGGAGAACAGGTGTGGGGTCCCCAAGATACCTTGAAGGAGAGTAGGAGACTCAGGCCGTCTTGATTCATAAAAATAACATGATTCTAACAGTTCTTTAGCAGGCGGGATTTTCTGAAAAGCTAATAATGCGTCTGAATTGCCCACTTATGACCAGGCCACTCCAAAATACATTGCATTACAACAGAAGTAGTTCAGAACAAAACAGGAAAATCTATTCCTGCCCCTAAATAGTGTGAAGATAGCCACTAAACTCAGAGGGAACAGGCAAATGCTAGAGGAACTGCAGATGACATCATGGTCCCTGCCAATCAAAAAGTCACAGTGCTTCAACTGCCAACATTGAGGTCCCTCTCCCTTTGGACTGGAAGAGTTCAAGCATCTGCGGATGACTAGGGATGTGTGAATCAGCAAGGCTCAAGCTAAAAGAGTTCTTCACATTCCCTATTGGAGCTTATTTTAACTTGAGTCCATATCAGGTTATGAGTGTTTTTCTTTTTCTTGCCCATGAAAACCTGGCAGTATTTCCACTGATGTTTTTCCAGTTGGATCCAGTGGGTATCAATAGTGTGAAATGTACACATCGTTCTCCCATTCATTCAAGCATATCAGCGCACATCTTTCAAAACTATGCATTGTTCATGCACATTTTTCAAATGCATGCATGCAGTCATAGGGGCTTTTCCCAGATCATTGTTAGTTCAGAAATGAATGGCATCACAGATAAGTGCCGAGTCCATATTTGCTCTGAAACATGCAAACGCATTAAAAAAGAGAGAAATTTATCATACATCCTTATGAATGATCTCGATAACATGCAAAACCTGCTTGCATTTCTTACTTTGCAATGCATAGGAGGGTCAATATTTTACCAATAATCCAGAAAACCATTAATCCTCGGAGTCAACCCTTCTTCCTCTTCCTCTTCCTCTTCCTCTTCCTCTTCCTCTTCCTCTTCCTCTTCTTCTTCTTCTTCTTCTTTTCTTCCAAATTTAATACCCCAAATAGTTTGCAAGTTGCTTCATAAATTCTACACCAACCTATGTCTGAAATCTGGTGTCGTCAAATAATCAGACTGGAAAATGGGAGAGCAATTGCATTTTTCACATTGGTGGGCCTCACAACGTTAATGCAATCTCCTGAGTAGCTCCTTGCAGAACAGACTGATTTAATCTGTTGATGTTATCTAACCTCTGTATATAGGGATGCGAAAGAGGGATTGCTTTCAATTTAATGGAGGATCTATTTCCACTCCAGGTCACTCTTGCACGTGTTCCTTCATTAGTCTACTCCTTCCTGCTTTTGTATTAATCTTTCTTTTTTTTCTTTTCTTTTTTTAAATGCACAAAAGTTCCCATTTCAATGTCAGTTTAAGCATAGACTTTTCAACAAACTTTCTCTAAAGATACACATTTCTGATGCATTTAGAAAATTCCTAATTTAACAATGCAATTTTATGGCTGGTACTAAGTAAATCCACCTGAGGTCAATGAAACTTACTCCAAAGTAAACATATGCAAGATTACAACCTGAATGTAGTTTCTCTGAAAATATTCATGTTAGCTAATAATTCCACTGACTTTCATATTCAGTTGGCTTACTTCTTAAATCTCATCTATTTGTATATGTCACCTTAACAAAACCTTTTGGCCAAAGTTCTCTGAATCTCTGATTCTGTATTAAATTGGCTAGACAGATGGTGGATGAGGTTTATCTGGATCTCAGCAAGGCCTTTGACAAACTGCTGCATGATAGCCTGGTTGAGAAATGGTTGAGCTTTGGGACAGATGGATGCAGTGCCTGATGGATTAGGGCATGGTTGATGGACCACAAACAGTAGGTGACTTTCAGTGGGGAATCATCAGGTTGGCAGTCGGTGGAGTCCCCCAGGGCTCAGTTCTGGGATTGATTCTGTTCAACCTTTTGATCAATGACCTGGGGAAGGGAATAACCAGTCTGTTAACTAAATTTGTGGATGATACCAAAGTGGGGGCTGTGGCCACAAAGGTGATCCAGGTCCAGAAGGATCTGGACAGGCTGTGGAAGTGGGTGAGGGATAACTGGATGGCATTCAGTGCAGATAAGTGCAAGGTCTTGCACCTGGGACACAGGAATAGGTGTCACAGGTACAGGATGGGGGACAAGTAGATCAAGGGATGGAGGACAAGTAGTGACCTGAGCATCCCCTCCCAAGCAAGACAGCCACTCCAGCACTTCTTGTAAGAGTCTTTATTCTACACCAAAAACTCTAAGCATTCACAAGCCTCTGAGCATATTCAAGGAGATGTGTTGACCCCTCTCTGCCCCCTTCTACCCAAAGCTTTGCTTATGAACCCTTTGGGACCTGTCTTGGCAAGGAGGGGTGTTGTGGAACCAGGCATGCCTGCGTCCTGCATTCTGTGCCCCTAATTGGTCCATGTCTTCAGGAGGCTCAAGTCCATGTCTTCAGGACGCTCATGTTCTCCATCCAAGAGGCTACTCAGTTCCACATCTCCCCCCTCCCATCCTTCATCTTCTCCATTCCCACAGGCAGGAGGGCGTCTGGGCCCCGTGGTCATCCTTGAGCTACTTTCATCCAGGGCAGGTGGGGACTGGCATGGCAGGGAAAGGGGAGGGTGCAGATGTAGGCCTTTCTGTTACAACAACAATTCCATTATCAGAGTGTGAGCTCTGAGCCTGGTCTGGTTCAGCCACCCCTGCATCATCCTCAGAGTCTGAGCTATCAGTCCCACCAAATCAGGCTGTTCCTTGCGTGCACCTGGGAATCTTGTCAGAGTGTGCGCGCACGACAACTTGGTTGATTGGCAGATCTGTGGGGAAGGTCCAGGAGGTTGCTAATGCCTCATTAAGAGAGGGAGTGGATCCTGCCTCATTAAAGGAGGAAGTAGTGAGACCACTCCTAAAAAGGCCAGCCCTGGACCCAGGGATTTGTGACAACTATTGACTCACTGCTGATCTTCCTTTCCTGGGTAAGATGTTGGAGCAGGTGGTGGCTGGACAGCTTCAAGCTCTCTTGGATGATACAGATTATCTGGATCCATTTCATTTGGGCTTTAGGCCCAGGTTTGGGATGGAGATGGCCTTGGTCACCCTATATGATGACCTTGCTGAGAGAGAGATGGGGGAGTGTGACCCCATTGGTTCTCCTTGGCCTCTCAGAGGCTTTTGACACCATTGATTGTGGTGTCCTTCTGGAAAGGATGGCCAGACTCGGAGTTGGGAGCACAGCTCTTCAGTGGTTCTGCTTCTACCTAGTTGACCAAGTCCAGAAGGTACTGCTGGACTCTCCTTGTATGACCCTCCCAGTTTATTATGCTCACCATTGGAGACCCTCTTCCACATCTAAAGGAGCTTTGGAAATGGTAACATAGGAGAAGAACTCTTGGATTTTCCTTTACTCCTAAGCATTTACCAGCACCTCATCTGGTTTTTAATGATTTCTGATTTACTATAGTCAAGTTTCTGTACGTGAATTGTATATTAGGGTTAATTCTGAAGATAACTGCTTGCAAAAAGTAAGGACCTCAACGTTTCTGGAACATTCATTCCTGCATGCTTTTAATGTGATACACTCAGTCTTGGTTCCGACAGAGATGGTCCATTTGGCTCAGAAGAAATTGAAACATTGTCATGTTTTACTTTTCTATAATTTTTACCAAGATCTCTGTAATAAACTATAATAAGCTATGTATCAGTTCCTTGTGTACTGAAACATCAACTAAACGTCAAACTGATTCCCTTCTTTTTGATAGAAAGGGGTTGGCTATTGTTGTATTTGCTGAAAGCAATCAGACTATGGCCTAAAATAATGTTTGGCAATATATATATATTTGAAAATAATAGAGATATCTGCCCTATATTTTATGTGTTTGATTGCTTCCATTATCACCTTTGCATTCTAGCCTCCTAAAAGTGTTTGCATGGGTTTTATTGTGAAGCATGTGGACTGGCTCAATAAACTGATAGATTCATTCACTTAAATTTTATATTATATATATTTTAGTGCTTTAATATGTGTAAGCCACTGAGATAACTTTGGCTCTAGGGCAGCATAGAACTGCTGTGAGAAATCAGCAGAGCTAGCTGCATCTTCCTGAACACCTGATGAGTCACATGTGACCTCGCTTGAGTTTGCTGCGCAGAGCCAAGCTCCCAGTCTGAGGCAGATAGCAAGGATGCGGGGGCGGGGGGGTGTAGTTGATGATACCTTGTGCTGATAGTGTCCTCAGCTGTTGATCAGCAACAGCTTGGCCAGCAGCCAAAATGAGCAAAACTTCTAAAAGGGTGAAGGTGAAGGGAAGCAAGAAAAAAAGGGAAGTGCTGTTGAAAGCAGAGTGAGGATGTTCTGGGGAAATGACAACAGTGGAGGGAGGCAGAGGCCAGCAGAAGAGAAGGCATGAAAGGGAAACAGGAGGAGGGAACTTGGGAAGGGCAGGGTCACAAGCCAAGGTTCCTCCTTCGAGCCATCACGAGCCACTGACCTTTTTCCTGGCAAAACTTTCTTTATTGCTGCCAAGTTTAAGTCACCCAGAACAGATCTCTGAGCATGCACAGAGTGGTTTCTTGAACCCAATCTAGAGTTTACCTCCGGGAAATCACCTTACGAACATGCCTGGACTCCATCCCCTCGCAAGGAGCTTTCTGAAGGTGAGCCAGCTACCCTCCCCAGGCTGCTCATTCAATTGGGCTTCCTGCCTCTGCTGATACCTGCCATGGGGACAAGAGCAGAGGGTGCTGGTATGCATCTGAGAATTCCTCATCTTCAGAGACCCCCACTGGCTGCATTTGTTGGTCATTCCCTGAAAATGCCTGGATCGGCAAAGTGCCTGGCCTTGAGATAATCCCTTCCACCTCCTTCATCTCAGAATCTTGACCGAGTCCATCCTTCACAATCCCACTGGAATCTGTTCCACTTCCTGATTCCCAATTGTCTGAATGTAGCCAGCAGTCCATGGGAACAATTGCCCAAGACCACCATCCTTTTTACTCCCAGCAAAGGCCAGGAAAGCCATACTCACTGGTGAAGCAATGGCAGCTCCTGACTGGAGAATGGCTCAGGTGCTAGAGGCCAGGCTTCCTTGTGGGGAAGGAAGCATGAACCATAACCTGGACAGACTCACAAATCGACAAGGTGGCTCTGCTCTTGGGAACAGGAAAACATGGCGGCTTGGGCTGAACTGCTTATTGCAGATGAAGCAGTGAGGGAAGGGTCTGAGCAGCAGCCAGCAGCCTTGGGCTCAGAGCACCTCTCTTCCTCGGGTATTGCTGAGGGCCAAGAGCCTTTCCCAAGAGGGAGAAAATATATTCCTTGGCTTTTAAAGCCTATTCTATTACTGCTTCTGGAGAGTGGATCCCTTCTGTGTTATAGTTTAAATGAACTTTCTGTGAATGTAGCTGGGACAGCCTCCCTTAATCAATTCAGTCATAAAAAATCAGCTGTGGCCAGAGTGATGCCAGGAATGGATCAAGGGGGGCAGATGTTCCCTTCCCCAAGATCCACTAGCAGATGTAATGAATGAAAGGAACAAACAAAAACAAATGTGAGCTTCTGATTCAGTTCCTACTATCTAGTCATTACTGGGCAAAGTTTCAAATTGTCAACTTGGACTTGGAAGCAACTCCTGCTGATGGATTCATTTTGGACTGGATGCCCAACCATCTGTGGTTTGGGTTAATTCCAGAATAGGTCAGCATTGGGTTCTTTGATGCCTACAGGACTTGATGCATGGCAACCCAAAGGGTCCCAGGGGTGCTGATCCAAATATGTAAAAGTTTCCAGACCAAGGATGTGTGCATCTGGCCATCACTCTGTGGTAGTCATGGAAGGCGACAGCAGAAGTGTGGGCACATGCATGAAGGAAGGGAGTCCAATCTCTGACTGGTCCAAAGGGCACATTTAATTTAAACAGGTTATTTGGATCAAAACGTGTCCTGTTTACTCTGTGTGCATCATTTACCCAGGTTTATATAAGAAGTAAATTGGCTGTTTGGGGTATGTGAAAACAGCATTCAGGCAATTTGGATTTCCTGCATTTAGGTAATTGGGGTTCTCCCATATGCCATTTCTCAGACTAAGGCTTTAGGGTTGATTCAGCAGGGAAAATGTAATCTCTCTCTCCCCCTCTCTCCCTCCCTCCCTCCCTCTCTCTCTCTCTCTCTCTCTCTTTCTCTCTCTCTCTCACACACACACACACACAATTCATGTGGGGATCTTTGACAGATTTATGTGTGGATGGGCTCCCCCCTCCCTCAAATGGATACTAACACATGACTGGATAAGTTGGAAGGAAGTTACTTTGTCTGTTTTGCAGAGTCTTGTGGGTGTCTGGCCGCCAACGTTCTTTCTCTGCTTCCTGCCTTCTTTCTAGCAAAAGCTCTCATGTTCCTCCTACTGTGTGTGTTAACACATGGCAATGAGAGGTAATTTTGTTATGCTTTATTTGCTTTACATTAAGTAATTTATACACTATCCTTTGTCAGATCTCTTTTCAGTCTGATACAGGAGGAGTTAGAAATACTGACGAATGCATTTTTATGGGTGAAAGAGATTCAAATTCCAGTTCAACAAAAGCTGTAGGACCAGATGTGACCTGTCTTTGGATTAATATATACTAGCTTTCCGGTATTAAAGGACAAGCCTTTAAAATGCTTGTGTGGATAAAAGTGCCTCCACCTCATGCCAAAACCTTAATATTATAGAAATCAGTTGGACCTCTGTGGAGCAGAACTTCCATCAGTGAGGGGTGAAGTCACACTGTTTAATGCTGCCTTTGTCAGATCAGTGGGATGCGGTGCTGAACCTCAGGGCCGACATCAAGGACAAGTATGGCCAGACAGCAGCTGGTGGCTTGCATCCCAGCAGGGCACTCCTAGCAAGAGCTCCCTGGACTTGCTCTTCCTTTTTACCAAAGCAGCCTTTTTGCTCACCTGAGAAGGACAAGCAGGTGATGCCCCTGCCTACATGCTCTCTGGCACTCTGCCCGTCAAGTAAGCATTACCAAAAAAAAAGGGAAAAAGGCCCTCCCAGCATCCTGAGACAACCTTCCTGAGTTCTCAGGCATGCCCTGCCTCCTCTCCCTTGTCACAGCCACTTTCTCCACTCACCAGCCAGCTGGGAATTCCCCCGTTCCTGTGCAGTTTTTTCCCCATCCAAAATATTAACATATCTCTCCTAAAAGCTGAGATTATGCGAGGGATTTTGTTTTTTGTAGGTTTGACCCTGTCCTTTTTGCCTTCAGCTTCACCCACCACTAGAATAAAGCCCTCAAGAGTTTTGCCAAAACAAAACAAAACGCAAAAGACCAGTATGTAAATATAGATAATTATATTTAGTCCTCACCTCAGGCTGAAAAGGGTCCTACACCCCTGGCTTAAAATGTATAAATCTTATATATACTTCTTACACACACAAACACACACAATGCTGCAAACATTAGAATCAGCTACATTGCATGTTTACCTCCCATTCTCTCCTCCTTTTTTTCTATCAGGTCTCTTTGATTGTGACCCTTTATTGCAACAGTGTAAACTGCTTTGCATGGCTTGGTGGAACAGGAGTGTATAAATGCACAAATAAATCACTGCTCTCCTGGAGAAATCAATTGCAATCAGTTGAAATCAGTGAGCCCCTGCTTAAGATACTCTGTATGTTTATTTATGGGTATCTTGCCCTTCCACTGTGGCTACTCTGCTCCAGTAATTGCTTTGTAACACATTAAGCTGATGGGGCTCCATGCAGGAGAACACAGCAATTAAATCAGCTTAAACACTGTTTTTCCCAGCCCAGCAGGTCCAATGCTGTAAGGTTTTAACTAGAAAGAGAAAAACCAGGAATACTTAAGCTCACCAAAATTCTTTGAACTTAAGAAAGCTGTTTATTTTTAGACAGCTGTACTTTTTCAAATACTTATTTTGTGAACATAAGCAGAGGTTTGGGAGCTCATGAACCTTTTTGGAGAATGCATGCCCCAGTCCAGGGAAAGCCACACAGAGGGTCCTCCTCCACATTGTCTACCAGCTGTATCTCCACCACATGTTCCAGCAGGATAGATAGAGGAGCATCCATCAGATGATTTGGACTACATCTCCCTTAAACTCCAGCCAGCAAGGGATTATGGGAGATGTGGTGGCACACTCTCACTTACAAAAGCTGTAGGCAAGAATGCTGGCTCGAATGAGGTTCTGTCATCCTGTGCAAGGAACAAGAATTCTGTCAAGGAAGGAGAATTTGACAGGTCTCTACAAAACACCGCTTCTTTGTTGTCTCTTCCTTTTTAATTGATGATTTTACTCTCCTCATAAGTGTAACCTTCACAATTTACTAACTGTATGCCAGATATATGGCATTTGTAAACAGAGCTGCTGTGAAGCAAGTTGCAGGGACTGACAAATAGAAAATCCACTTTAAGAAGCCATGTCTTGCTTGTCAAGACAGTGAAAGAAAGATAGAGTGCATTGTGACGACAGTCTGCCACTGATGTGTTTGTGTTTCAGTGAACTGAAAAGGTCCGCATAGCAAAAGGGGTGTTGGGAGTTCGCACGCCATGCTTCTGTACGTAGGGCGAAACATTTCCTTGGTCTAAAGAACCCTCTGGTCAGGGTGGAGGTTGAAGCATCTCCCATGTTTTTGTTTTGTGGTACATGGAAGAGTCCAGGTTCTGGCCTCCTATTTCTATGAACTAGGAAAGCTGACAGGATACCCCTGTGTAAGGATGGAACTGGTTTCAGATATACAACCTCCTTTGAAAAATATCCCCCTCACCACTCTCAAATGATGGGAAGGGATGGATGAAGAGCCATGAAAGCATTGCCTCAACTATTTATTCACTTGAGAAAAGTTCCTGTTGTCTGGGACTCAGCCCTGTTCAGTGGCTCTCTTGTCAAACATCTCTTGTCTCTCAGACACTAGCATCATCATATGCCAGGGCTGCACTTCTACCCATGGATAGAGAAGTAAGAGTTCAAAGCAAGAAGTAAGAGTTCAAAGCAAGAAGTAAGAGTTCAAAGCAAGAAGTAAAAGTTCAAAGCAAGAAGTAAGAGTTCAAAGCAAGTGCAACCTCTTTAATGGGAATGCTGCATGCTTTCAGACCAGGCCTAGATGGTTGCCAGAACAACAGCCAGACTCTGGTTTGCTTGTGAGATTCTGTGTAGTTTCCATGCCTATCATCCTGCTTCCTCCAACCATCCCACATTACAGGACCATGCAAAACATAGTAAAGTCCTATGGAAAGCATTGCCTCTCCTTGAATACACTGGCAATAGTGAAGGCAGATGCTGAACTGTAGCTATTTCTACTGCAGGAAAACTTTTTCTATTACATTCCACACCGGAGGGGGGGGGGAGAGGGAGAGAGGGAGGGAGAAAACACTTTTCAGGCTTTTCAAATAAGTAGGAGTCCAACATTTATGGAGAAAGTAAATTTAACATATGGAAGATGGAGAGCCTTCAGTGACAGAGAGACAATTCTGTCAGGTCCATTCCATAGCCTCCCTCATTTTTCAGTTCCTAGTTGTCTGCATGATAATTCTGCCTCAATGCATTTGCAGACACACATTGCACTCCAATGCACATTGGAGATGTACACAATACAACACACACACACACACACACACAATGAGAGAGAGAGAGAGAGAGAGAGAGAGAGAGAGAGAGAGAGAGAGAACTTTATTAATTATATCTTTATACTAAAGGTAAAGGTTTCCCCTTGACATTAAGTCCAGTCATGCCTGACTCTAGGGGGCGGTGCCCATCTCTGTTTCCTAGCCAAGGGAGCCAGCACTTGTCCACAGACAGTCTCCATGCTCATGTGGCTGGCATGACTAAACACCAAAGTGCACGGAACGCTGTTACCTGCCCACCGAAGTAGTACCTTTTTATCTACTTGCATTTTCATGCTTTCAAACTGCAAGGTTGGCAGGAGCTGGGACAGAGCAATGGGAACTCACCCCGTTGTGCACATTCAAACCGGCGACCTTTCAATCAACTAGCCCAGCAGCACAGCAGTTCAAACCACTGCACCACCTGCAGTCCCATCTATATATTACTCAATAGCTAAAGCCATCTGTACTTCTGAGTGGACATGTCTAGAATTGCAGTGACACACCTATTGGTGAACACTTGGCTATTCCACCAAGCATAACATTCT
Source organism: Varanus komodoensis (assembly GCF_004798865.1). NCBI lineage: Eukaryota > Metazoa > Chordata > Lepidosauria > Squamata > Varanidae > Varanus > Varanus komodoensis. The sequence continues at coordinate 249,322 of NW_025335380.1, read as the reverse complement.
CTCGACACATCTCCCCACGGATTACTGGATCAGCAGTTATCAAGTGATCTGACCTGATTTCTGAATTCCCACACACAGCCCATTCAGCAGCTTTCTCTTTGAGATCATGCCCACTCGGAACTGTAGAAGTCAAGCACTGATAATGGACATTTGAATTACTGATCTCTTATAAAGCAAAAGATCAGAGTTCAGATTCTGATTCTGGTAACAGTGATCATCCTTTCCTTCCTTCCTATATCCTGTAAAAGCAAAGGACATGCCAATCCATAGGTTGTAGGAGCACAATCCACGTCTTCTGTGAGTACTGCTGCCATGCTGGGCACAATGGGTGGGGATTGGCTTCATCTGGAGAGCTAGGAGTTCTGCTCCCCTGTTGTAGAGGGCACATTTTTCTAAGACACAGCCATTCTCATCCTGGAAATGAGAACTTTATCTTTTAGAAAATCTAAGAGACATCCTAGATCCAGCCTAGTCCATCTACTCTACTATTCTCTTCTCTCAGTGTCCACCAAAGGCCTCTGAGAAGCTCATATGCTGGACATGAACATGGTCATATCCTCCCATTTGTATTCCCCTGCAGCACATGTGATGTTGGCCACCATGTTTAGTAGCCACCATGTTTAGTAGATGTTGATAGTCTTCTCCTCCACCATGAATCTATTTTGAAACTGCCCGAGTTGGTGGCCATCACCACATCCTGAGGAAGCAGCTTCCACAATATGCTGTGTACATGCCTTTAGAACTATTTTCTTCCCCCAGTGCCCAGAGCCAGGGCCAGTGAAATATTTTGGCCCTCTGGACCATTTCTAAGCATAGGCAGCACTGTGGGTCCTTAGATTGTGGATTGGCATCATGAAAAATTGGCAGTGAAGTGGAAAGGGTACAGCTCCCAATGGGTGAAATTGACCCAGGAAACCTAGTGCATGGATTTCCCCTGCTGTAGATGCACAGCCTCTCCAGGAACTCCTCCAGGGTGCCTCTAATGTCATAGCTGTGATGTCTCTTCCGCAGCCTTATGGAGGAGACTTATGGGGGCAATCTCCATTTCTAAAGGGAACCTCCTGAAAGTCCTTTGGCCCCTGGGACAATCTGTCACAGGCCACGGAACTGCAGCCTAAGAGTGTTTCCATAAGCCCAGGAACATTTCTAAGGGGTGTTCCTGGCTGCCCATCCCAAAAATGTCACCATGGTCTGGGTAATGTTTTGTTTTGCCCCCCTCCCCCCATAGGTAAATATTGGACAACTTTGAAAGAATATGGCCAGGGAGGTGGTTGAGGCCCCACCGGTGAGGGTGTTCAAGCATAGGCTAAACATGAACATGGTGGGCATGTTGTGAGTGGAGCCGGCTGGAGCCAGGGGTCAGACTAGATGGCCTGGGAGACCCCTTTGGACTCACTCTGTTTCTGTGTTTCTATGGCCAGGGAGCAAAAAACTTGTCCAGGCTAGAAATTTCTCTCTGAGTTTTGCCACACCCAGGGGCTGTAGTCAAAGGCTTAAGGATGTCAGCCTCTATGACACAAATTTCATTCACTCAAGCTGTAGGTTCAGTGACCTACAAGTCATGGAGCTGATTGTAATAAACACTAATCTCTCTTGAAACTATGCCTGGGAACATTTTCTTCCCTCTGAAGGTCAGTGGTGAATTATTTCATCAGTTAAAGACAGTGGAGGTCCCTTTGCTACGTATGGCAAGTGCTGTGGTGCTACATTTCTCTGACAGGTTATGGTGAAAGTGAGGTTAGCTATAAGGTCCAGCTTGGATTAACAAAATCATTTTGCCTTTGCTTCTTTTGTGTGCGTGTGTGTGTGTGTGCACACAGACAGAGGGCTTTATTTTATTTTAGAAACTGGGTTACATCTCCTCTATAGTATGCATAATTAATTGGGAGACTTGGGAGAACAGGCATCTCCCAAAGGGATTCTGCAAATATTGCCTGCTCTTTGTATGTGAGTGACTCTTAGCATTTTGAGGGTTTTAAAAAAAATCCCCCATTAGTGTTTGCCTTCTCTCCCTTCTACTGTGCCTTCCATCTGAAATTACTTTTCTTCCCACTCCATTTTGTTAATGCACATCCCTTCAAGTAGTCTCTTCTGATGGATTCTCCATTCCTTCTCCGCAGGACTCCTGTGATCTCAGGTTTGGTGTATTTTGAAGGGATTCTTTTTTCAACAGTTCCATCCTAGGACATGCACTTCCTACCATGTTAATCCTCCAAGCAGACAAACAGTTCAAGCCTTGAAGGGGGTGGGGGAAGAACGAAATTGGTTTACAGAAGCAGCAGGGAAAGGGAAGCATGGTATGAAAAGAGGTGACCTTCCCTCTCCATCACTCATTTTTAGAATTATCAGTGGTTCCAACTTTTCTGCAAGAGGGTTGATTAAAACCTGTGATGATAACAAGCTTCCATATATTCATGCTAATCACAGGAAGCATTTTTCCTTACTGCATCCCCTGTCAGTATATTATATCTTCTTGTGCAGTCCAAACTCTCTTGTGTACTTGGTCCAGGCAAACATTCATTGCAGTGTTTCAAAAGCAGAGTAGCATATTGTTGTCGAGTTGATCTATCTATTATCCCACACTATTTTTACACCAAGAAACCCAAGGTGACCTATGTGCAGTTCCAAGGTATCTCCCATCTAGACACCAAGAAGACCCATGTTTACGGATGGAATGGGTGTGGTGCTGGGATTTTGGATAAGTGAGAAGTCAGTGCTCTGTGCCATTAAATGTTTGTGGTGGTGCTGGTGGATTGTGGGAGTGGAGCTGGAAAGGCCTGCTGTGGTCCATAGAGGGTGAGGAGAAAGAGGCCCGGCTACAAAGATTAGCAAATGATCCTGAGCAGCCAAGGAGGACAGCTACCCTGTAGGGGAGAAAGACAACAGAAGTAGCATTTCTTTTCCTCGGTTGACCTTAACCTGCATTCCTGCATTAGTCCGAGTTCTTTCTGTGTGGCTGTGAACAACAGGCATTCTTATTGCTTCTCCCATGTTGCATGGCCATCCCATGTATGCATGGTGCCATATACTGCAAGAACCCAAAACAGAAGAACTAACAGTACTACCACTACCAGGACAGACTACCTCTAGAATGCACCTTTAGCCAGCTAAGGTGATGACCCCCTCTATATCCTGCTAGAGGGAAACCCAGAACAGCCTGGGCCCAGTGCAGAAAATGATGCCATGTCTGTTGATGCTCCTCAGACTAGCTCTCTCTCACACACATTTAACCCACCCGTGGAAACTGCAACAAGGAGTGAGGCATGAAAATTCATGGCATGCAAGAACTCAGTGGATCTGGGATAACTACATGTGCAAGAACCATCAGTAGGCCTAAGTGAACATGCTGAAGCACTGCAGGCATTCAAAAAGAAATGCCCATCAGGGGATCACGTTATACAGATACTGTGGATCTGTCAGTGGTGCATTACTGTTTTCCCCAAGACTGTCTTTCTTTCACCCCTACACACTCATACCACATTGCTTTGCCATCTATTGTACAAGTAGTTGTGTACAGGACCAGTTTTATCCTAGGCAGTGATAGGTGACACAACAGACAACTGTGCTCAGTATTTAGAGCCATGATTGAATGGGGCAGCAGCTGTGGGGGGCGGGGGGGGTGAGCATTTTTTGTTTGTTTTTGCAGGTGAGGCACTTAGCATATTGCCATGGCTTTGGGGTAGGACAACGTGTAAACCCCCAGAAGAGTGATGAAGCTATCTTGACTATTAGTTCAGACATGAGAAAACATTCTCAGCTACAAGTACTATTTGTAATATTTCGGAATGAACATGCACGTTAGCATTTGCCAGACCGATATAGTCAATCTGCATTTGTCCACGATATATTGCACACTGAAGTGCCATTCAGTGGTAGAGATTGTACTGGGGCCTACCATGTGAGCTTTTGGGAAAATACAGTATGTTTGGGAAACAGGTGGAGAAAAAGGACCACCTTTCATGCAGAACAAAAGGGACAGGAAGAAAAAGGAAGGCAGAACTGTTTGGGCTACTAATATGTAGGGACTGGGGTGGTTGAATCTTGGGAAGCAAAGTCAGTAGAAAAGTAGTAGTCCACCTAATAAGGAGGAAGGGGATTCAGTGACTGATGTGAGGGAACAGACACGGATGCTAAATTATTATTTTGCTTCTGTGTTCTTCCCAAACCAGGATGGGGGAGATCTGCATGGGGTTCTGGATAGGGCTGGGGATTTAGGAAGGCAAACATGCTTGCTTGCATAGTCAGAAGCATGGCTTCTAGATTGAGAGAGGTATTACTACCTTTCTATACAACTCTGGTGCAGCTGCAACTAGAGTGTTATGTTCGGTTCTGGGCTCCACATTGCAGAAGAGATAGAGCCAGGTTAGAATCGATGTGGTGTAGGGCCACAAGGATGGTGTTTGGATTGCAGGGGAATCCGTATGAGGTGAGACTGAGGGAACTGGGTCTTTTCAGCTTTGAGAAGAGACTTCAAGGGGTCTGTTGGCAGCATATAGGTACATGAGGCAGTGTCATGAAGAGGTGGGTTGAGACCTGTTTTCCCCTGCGGAGGAGGGAAAGATGCGCTCCAATGGAGCAAAGGCCAGGGAACCAAGATTCAAGGTGGATGCCAGGAAGCACTTCCTGACAGTTAGGACCACGAGGGCATGGAATGGGTGGTTGAGGCCCCTTCGGTGAGGGTGTTCAAGGATAGGTTGAACATGCACATGGTAGGAGTGTCACCAGCAGAGCTGGCTGGAGCTGGGGGTCAGACTAGATGGCCTGGGAGACCCCTTCTGACTCATTCTGTTTCTATGTTTCTAGTACAAGACAAGTTACGGCATGGAGAGGAGAGAATGTTTTTTCATCTGCTACTGGCAGCAGTGGGTTCCCTGCTTATGGTTTGGACTACATCTCTCACCATTGCCTATACTGGGTTGGAATGCTAGGCATTGTTGTCCAAAGCATCTAGAACTCCATAAGTTTCTCCATGTCTGCCTTAGAAGAAGAGGGTTAAGTCAGAAAGTGGCCATGTGGTCACATTCCATTTCTTCTTTTCCCCCTCCTCCCCATTTCCTGAGCTTCCTGGATCCTGGAAGTGACTGCTAGTGAAGTGCTGATGTGCTGCAGTGGCAAAATATATCTCTGAGGTGATTATTTATAGTAATAAAAGCCCATGTGCATTATCCTGGTGGTACGACAACCTTACAGTGCAGGCCACTGACTTTCAAGGCTTCTGGGGAAGATCTTACCGAGGATGCTTACCAAGGTTTCCTCAGTCAACAAGCCAAAAATTACAGGAAAGCTTCCCTGCCACACAATTTATGTAGTCACATGAGAATTTGGTGTGAACCACAGAGATACTGTTCTGCCCACACAAGGCAGTAGTAAGGAGCTGTGCAGCCCTGGAAGAGGAAGGATACAACATAGAACATGTTTCCTTTACAGGGATTGTATATCAGGTGCTGAGAGATTTTTCAGCAGATAGAAAGCTTGGATTTCTGAAGCTACCCCAACTATAGTATAAAAGGAGTAGCTATGCACCATGGGAAGGATGTGGAGTCAATATATTTCTTATTCTAACAGTGGCTTGGGGAAGCTGTACATGAATCTACTGTGGATACCACACTGCTTATTAAAGTGATGCAGAAATATTTCTGCCAACAGTGATGGTAGTGGGAAATTTTACATCCCCCCTCCATTCCAGCCTCTGTACAGTATGCTAAAATACAGATTGGTGTTCCTACTGGCATAGACATGTGAAGAGTCTTAAAGCCAGACTCGGAAAGCATCCCCACCACTGTGTCCAAGTAAAGCCAAAGCCTGCATTAAGGGGAGAGAGACCCCCTATTCCCCCAGCTCTCACTGCAGCGAGAAGTCAGTGCATGGGTTGCCAAGTAATAAAGCAGAGCCCGAAGCAGCTGGCATTGTGGAAGATGCAAACCTTGTCTCCGAAGCTCTTGCTGGGCTGAGCAACATTTGCACCACTAACTAGATCTTGATTTTATCGACATCCTGCCTTGGGATATATGCCCTCACAATGAACTTGCAAGGCTTTGTGTGGGGTGGGGGGAATGCATGAAACCTCATAGAAGTCACATATGTTCTTGAAAACAGATGGAGCAAAGGCTCTAATGCTTCTTACATGAATGGGCAGATTGGGGCGAATATTCCATTGATCGACGATTCCTCTCAAATTTTCCTAGCCTCTGCCTGATCTCTGTAATGAAATTTTCAGAAAGCGAGATGGATATTTCCATTACCTAGTATTGGTAATGAGGGTTTGTCTGCCATTTGGTAATGTAGAACACAAACAGTTGACTGCAAATGGACAGGACTTGCAAATTCTGCATTCCTGCCTGGCATGCATAATGCTGAGCAGGATGCAAGCAATGAGCCTTTAAATGGCACATCTTCCAAAATGCCCCGTTGTAGGAAGAACTGCAATCAGGGCTCAGCCAGGCTTAATGGCTGCCATGCTTGTTTCAGCGGCTTCTCGCCATTCATCCCCTTGCCATTCTTCCTGAAAAGAATGGAGGAGCCAGGTCAATGCAGCCACCTCACTCCCTGCAAACTGCAAATGTATTTCTATCTCTCTCCCTGCTCCACTTTCCCCTCTATTAACAGAGTGCCTCTTTTGTACGTTAATTCCTGCTGCAATTCCCATTGGTGGAACAGTGCTATATCTGACATGCTTCCTGCAGGTGTGCAAGCAGTTGTTCAACAGTCACACTGCTCTGTGCTTACACACACACACACTCCCTGTAATATTTCTACATGTCTCAGCATAATGCAGCCCTCCAAATGTGACTTGAATTGTAGGGCTTTACTCGCACTCGCACAGATGCACACACAGTGTTTGAAGCAGCCCCTGGGAAACTTTCTCTGCCAAGGTCCCCTGGGCCATACACCCCACTTCGTGCCTATTTTGGGGTGAGCTAATCTGAAGTGTTCAAGATTGCCAGGATTCTCCACATATTGTCTTGTTCCTCGTCTTCTCCCTGATTCCAATTTCTCTGCCATTGTCATTTGCTTTGTGAAAAGAGATGATTTGTGCAAAAGGACTAAATGGGAGATGTATACAAATCTCCTTAGATTTAACTAATTTCTATCATAGACTAAAGGGAAGCTGGTTTAGTCTACCTAGGAAAGTTGTGCTCTCTCTCTCTCTCTCTCTCCCCTTCCTTCCTTCCTTCCTTCCTTCCTTCCTTCCTTCCTTCCTTCCTTCCTTGCATTCCATTTCTATGCCGCCCTGAACCCAAAGATTCTCTGGGCGGCTTACAAATGTTAAAACAGCATGAAAACATATATTAAACAATTAATAATCAGATAAAATAGATAACCTCTCATAATAATATGCCAAATAAATACAACCAATACATTAATCAAAATTAAATTAAAATAAATAATCTGTAACAAGATATTAAAAACTAAACTAAACTAACCAAATAAAATTGTTTCAATAAAAAAGTTTAAATAAAACTTGGTAAGTAAAACCTGGTAAGTAAAAGAAAGAAGAATTGGCATCAAGCTGTATATCCCTGGGGAGTGAATTCCATAGTCTGGGTGCTACTGCTGAGAATGCCCTTTGCCCTTTGATCTCACTAGGGGAGGGCACTGGGAGGAGGACTTCCAAAGAAGATCTAAGTGGACAAGTAGCAATATTTGGAGAAAGGTGCTTCCTCGGGTACCCTGGTCCCAAGCTGTTTACGGCTTTCTATATGAAAGGCAGCACTTTGAACTGGAACAGGGAGCCAATGCCACTGACAGAGGACCACATAATACATTCTTGCCAGCCAGTCCTCATAAGCAGCTGTGCCACCCTGTTCTGTATTAGTTATAATGCCCAGATAGTTTTCAAAGGTAGGTCCCACATATAGCACATTGCAGTAATCCAGGCAAGAGGTTACCAGCACATGAGTCACTGTGGCAAGGTTCTGCTCATCTGAGTTGGAGCATAGCTGAGAAATCAGCTGAAGCTGACAGAAGGTGGTCCTGGCCACTGAGTCCACCTGAGAAACCAGCGAGAGCTCAGGGTCCAGGAGAACACCCAAGCCAAAACCTTCTCCTTTAGGGGGAGTGCAACCCCGTCCAGGGTAGGTTGAAAACTAGGTAGGAGTGAAGGAGTGCCCACCAACAGGACCTCTATCTTATTTGGATTCAGCTTCAGTTTATCGGCCCTCATTCAGTCCATTACTGAGTTCAGACACCGGTTCAGGACAGTTACCGCTTCACCTGAACCAGTTGAAAAAGTGAGGTAGAGCTGGGATGACCTCACCCAGCGGTTTCGTGTAGATGTTAAAAAGCATGGGGGACAAAATCAAGCCCTGCAGAACTCCATGGTGCACAGGAACAGTGCCCCAGTACCACCATCTGGAACCAGTCGGTCAGGTAAGAGCAGAACCATCACAACTCCTACTCCCAACCTGGCCACCCATTCCAGAGGGACACCATGGTTGATGGTACTGAGAGCTGTCCAGATCCAGGGTCACACTCCCCTGTCATTGTCCCAGCAAAGGTCATCCCACAGGGCAACCGAGGAAATCTCCAGGCCAAAAGCCCAGTTGAAGTGGGTCTAGGTAGTCAGTTTCCTCCAAAAGTGCCTCCAGCTGCTGGCCCACCACCTGCTCAGTCACCTTGTCCAGTAATTGGCTGTTGGTCTAAAATCATTCACATCACCTTGGCCCAGCCTGGCTTCTTTAGGAGTAGTGTTATCACAGCTGCCTTTAAAGGGGCTACCACCCACTCCCTCTCTCAAGGAGGCGTTAACAGCCTCCTGGACCCAGGTGAGGACCCCCTCCATAGATCTCCCAAGAAACAATGATGGGCAGGCAAGAGGTGGGCTGGACTTGTCCAAGCACCTTGTCCACATCATCAGGCCACAATCAATGACATTCATCCAATAAAAGAAGATCAGACAGTGTGCTGGACACCTCTGCAGATGGAACTGGGACAATTGTGGTGTCCAAATTAGAGCGAATCTGAGGAATTTTGCCCTCAAAGTGTCATGCAAATTTGTTGCAGTGGATTAGGGACTTTGTGTGAACCAGGCATGCCAAAATGAGTGCAAGCATGAACTGTAGTATTTGCAATTATTTTTAGGAGGGGCGTGCTCATCTTCCAAGCTTCAAACAGGACATCTTGGCATGTTCTGCAAGCAGAAATGACATTCCTACATATCCCTATTGTTGTACAGTGATTGTGGCAAAATCAGGTGCTGGGAGTGAAAAGGACAGTTGCTTTTGGCACACATTGCCAAGGCATGCTGATCAGGACCTGGAGGAGGAGGAGGAGCAGGGGCAGGCCTGGAATGTGGGCCAATTCCACGTGTTGAGAGGGGTGAAGCTGAGGTGCTTATCTCAACGCCAGACTGCAGGTGTGTGGGCAGTCTCTGGAAATATCCAGGATGTACAGCTACTGGGAAGGGGCCTGGAACAAGGGAGTTTCTCAGAGACATACAAGGTAGGTGCTGCTCTCAACCCTTCTCTGGGAGCCCTCAGTGAAAGATATTTCACTCTGGGAGCCCTCAGTGAAAATAAATAAATAAATAAATAAATAAATAAATAAATAAAAATATTAGGATGGTGAGTAGCCAGAGGAGGACTTTCTCTGCGGTGGCACCCAACTTATGGAATGCGCTCCCCAGAGAGGTCTGCCTGGCGCCATCGTTAATTGCTTTTCAGTGCCAGGCCAAGACCTTTTTATTTAAACATTATTTTAATTGTTAATTTTATTTATTGATTTTAACAATTTTTTGCCAGGATGTCTCCAATATTTTATGTAATTGTATCGATTATATTTATTTATGTTTGGAAGCTGCCCCGAGGCTTATGCAAATGGGGCGGCATATAAGTTCTCCAAATAAATAAATAATAAACCCTATGACATTGTGTTTGGAGGGGGAGGCGGCCCAATTAGAGGAGGCATGCTTGTTTCCAGGAGGCCCCTCCTGAAGGAATGTGGCCCAGGCATTTACATAAGGAGAGCGCCTAGAAGTAAAGCCTAGATTAGGTTCAACAATCTGCTCTGTGCACGCTCAGAGATTCCTCCTGGGTGTTTGCGCTTCTAGAAAATCTTTGCAAGAAAGTTTTGCAAGAAACGTCTGTGGCTTTGAATGTGCAAAAGGAGGAAACCAAGCTCACAACCGCAGGAGACAGAGCAGCCTATCTTCATCTGTAATTTAGTTCACAAGACTGGGGAATCTCCTGAGAAAAAAGCAATCACCGTCAAACAGATCGGCACCACCAGGGTTGGGTAGGAGCTTCATTTGGTTGGTTTGCTTTTCATATGAGAATATAGAAAGCATTTGCATGTCTTCCTATCTGAGGTGGCAACTGCATACATGTCAAAAACTATAAATGTGGAAAAGAACAAAAGCAATAGATTTGGCTAGCCGTAGGTAGTACAGCCTATTGTTTGATATTGGAGGAAAGATGTGGGGAAGTTGACAGCGAGGTTCGATGCTAAGCTGTTCCCAGCATCCCTTTTCTCATTATCAGAAAGAGGTCTGTAGCAAGCAGGCTATCAGATCAGGAGGGGATTGGGATAGCCAGGGATATGCAAGTGCATCAGGTTTTTGAATGCTACTCATATGCTCAGCTCAGTGCCCATCATCATTTGTAGCCTGTCTTTTGGACTCAGCTGAGAAAAGTGCCCATTTTGACTGGGAAAGTGCACTTTCTTCAAACACGGGCATCTTTCCATGTGGCCAAAGCATGAAAATGCATGCCGCCTCTTAATGCATTTTAATATGTGACATTTTTAAGACACTTTTTTCTAGCACAATTACAAGTTTGAGGAAGTAAGAGATTTGTTTTTTGAAGAAATCAGGTTTGCAAATAAGGAAAGTTTGAATGATTCGTGAACAGGAAACAAAAATTCTCATGCATCCCTAGGCGAGGGTGGATTGCAGAAACTGTGAACCTCACAGAAAGCTTCAGCTATTGGAAGCACAGAAATGGAACAAATGAGCACATAATAAGCTGGTTCCACCCCTTCCCTAACTTCTTTTTCCCCTCTTCTTCCTATGATGATTGCAAAGCTAGTGCTATTAAAGGAATACTAGATGTTTCCAAACATTTAGAAACATAGAAACAGAGTGAGTCAGAAGGGGTCTCCCGGGCCATCTAGTCTGACCTCCGGCACCAGCCGGCTCAGCTCACGACATGCCCACCATGTGGACATCCAGCCTATCCTTGAACACCCGCACTGATGGGGCCTCAACGACCTCTTGTGGAAGCCCATTCCACACCCTCGGGGTCCTGACTGTCAGGAAGTGCTTCCTGGCATCCAAATGGAACCTTGGCTCCCTGAGCTTTGCTCCATTGGAGCGTGTCTTGCAGGGGAGAACAGGAATTTAGTATTGGGGAACAATTTAGTATTGGGGAGTTCAATTTTGACAAGGTTGGGCAACAAAATTGATCCAGGGTTTGGAAACACTGCCCTATGAGAAGAGACTGCAGGAACTGAGCATGTTCAAAGTAGAGAACAGAAGACAGAGGGGGGACATGATATCCCTCTATAAGTACTTCAAAGGCTGTCACAAAGAGGAAGGTCAAGATTTCTTCTTGCCAATGCCAGAATGTTGGACACAGAATTAATCAAGACAAGTTGCAACAATCCAGATTCAGGCTGGACATCAGAAAAAGCTACCTCATGGTCAGAGCAATACAACAGTGGAACCAGCTGCCTACAGAGGTGCTGGGTGCTCCCAAACTGGAGACATTCAAAAAGAACTTGGACAGTCCTCTGAGTGGGATGGTGTAATGTGGTGTCCTGCAACAGCAGGGGGTTGGACTAGATGGCCTTCTTGGCCCCTTCCAACTCTTTTATTATATGATTCTAAGGTTCTTTGGGTCTGAAGGTTGTAGCTCTTCATATTATAGTGTTAATTATCATTGATTTTCATTGTTTAGTCTCTGGATGTTATCAAGGGAGAGGCAAAGTAGGGGAAATGAACATAATTGATTTGCCCAAGGGAACCAAGCCATAAGGCAGGCTTCTAGTAAACTTAGAAAAGGGACATCAAGTTGGAATCAACCAAAGAACTCTGAGGGTATGTAGATTGCCTAATGGACCTATCCTAAATGATTCCCCATTGGGTCATTATCTGGATAAGGAGGACTCCAGCTGTGCTTTCTTGAACTCCGATTAAATCATTCATGACCTGTGAAGTGCAGCATCCTCAGCTGAGTTGAGCAACTGGAGTGCTGGCTCTTCCCCCACTCCTTTTCCTATGCAGAGTTTGCATTTCCATGGGGAGAATTCAAACATGTCGATGAGGAGTCCTGGAGAAATCTGCAATGAACTCAAAAAAGTTCAGATTCCTAAAAATCTGACCTATGGATTCCGCAGCAGAACAGCTTTTCTCAGGTTGTGCGGACTGAGTAGCAATTTCAATTTGTGTCAACTGCAGTTTTGGGTGGGCCATGTAACAAGGTGCCTCTTGAACACAGATTATGCATTTATGGTTTATATGAAGCTGAAGACATTGTTTATTACATGTTAATCTGTCCTCTGTATACTGGCCCCAGAGTCTTGAAATCCTTGCTATCATGTGGATACAGGAAGCTTGGCAGAAACAGTTCTTTTTCTTTTAAGTGATAGTAATAGTTATGTGACACAGAAAGTTGTTTTGTTTGCTTTGGCAAAAAAAAAGATCAGGAAGAGAGAATTAGACAAAATTGCTGGAAACTGCATTGGAGAGTCAGAGTTAAAGATGTATTTTTGTTCTATTCGTATATTTTAATTTATATAAACTTATATTGCCAAAATTCTTCATTTTGTTGTTTATGCATATTAATTTGAAGTACTTGTTATGGCCTTTGGCTAGTACAGTAACTTTCTGAATTGAAATTGAATTGAGAAACTGCAGATTGTGGAACTTTTTCTCCATAATTTTGTACACAATTTTGTAAGTGTGCTATTGTGCAAATGTGTATGAATGCATTTACAAAAAGTTTGATTCCATCTATGAGTAGACGATAGAACAAATCCTCATAATCCATGAAAAGAAGTCAGAATAACTTTACCAAGTCCAGGCACCCCTGACATCATCCTTTCCCCACTGCACTTAGAAGTGTTGTAATCCATTCAAGATTCCCAGGATCTGATCACTGCATCCTTCCTCAACTGGTACTTCAGGCCACCTGCTCATCTTTTGGGAACTGGGGTAAAGCTTGCTTGGGGACCAGGAGGAGCCAGGAGGGGACCTTGGGGCTTTCTGTGTTGCCACAGCAGGAAAGAAGGAGGGAACCACAAATAGAGCAGAGCAATGATGATGATGATGAAGAAGATGATGCTGAAACTGGGATAACAATGGTAACGATGAAAGGTGTTTATATGGCCCTAATGCTGAAGCTCTCTGGGCCATTTAAAACAGTCCATAAAACAGGCAATGCAATAAAATAACATAAAAATAGCCCAACATGCAAAATGACTCCCTTTATTTGACTTGAAACATTCTTTTAACATGATTCTTTTGGCTACCTTTAAGGCTAGAAATCTTTATGTCAGTCCACTAATTCCTCCTGGTATTTTGATACATTTCTTGGAACTGTTTCCATTAGAGGAACTCCTGGAACAGCACCGTCTCTCCCCACGTCCCTAAAGCCCCTCGAACACCCCTCAAATAAATGCCACATGACCACTTGATGGGGTTCTGCTTTGGGGCTTCTGGTAGAGGGAAGTGCCATTACTTTCCAGACAGTCCAAGGTTCAGTCTGTTGAATGCAGGAACTGCATTGTGATGAACTGGGGTGTAGGACATAAGAAGAGCCCCTCTGGATCAGACCAGCATCTAGCTCTAGTCCACTATTTTGTTCCCACAGCAGAACTCACAGGCAGGGAATGAACACAATAGCACCTTCCAATCTTTATAACCAGCAGCCGTATATTAGATACAGAGGTAACTCTGAATCTAATATACGGCCACCATGGCTGATTAATGGAAGTCATACATTAATAAGTCAATTAATGGACTAATATCTTAATTTCCCATCCAGGTCGGTGGCTGTAGGAAAAGATTGAACAAAATGTACATGCTAGGGAAATGTGCTCTCCAAGTATGTACATTTGAGCATAGCATACACAAAACAACAATTCAACAATGAAAATTACTTAGGAAAATGTGTTGGCTTAATTCTGTGAACAAGGAATGCATGCATTAATGCTTATATCATGAAAAAGACACAGAAACAAGTACTGTTTTCTATTTTCTTTTTAAACAAGTTCATGTGGAAATGTGACAGAGAGAGCTCGGATTCACAGCTCTGTGAATCTCTAGGTGATCTTCATTCATGTCTTGTGATAGTGAAAGCTATCGTTTTACCATATGCTTCACTGCACAACCCTGGGTCCTAATATTATGAAGGCCTACAGAAATCAGCAAAACCTAAAGTCACCGAAGTTCTCTGAATTCTATCCAAAAGCTCACATTTCAGATTGTGTATTTTCTTTCTTTTCACATGAAAATACATGGGTCTTTCTGATGGTATTTATCCAAATGTACTCATTTGAAATGTCTGCATTCTTCTCCATGTATTAAAGGGAATATATGCATTCTTTATGCACATTTTTGAAATGTGTACATGCTATTGAACACATTAGTTTGGCTTGAGAATCACATTGTAAGCCTGAAAATACCAAGTCTGGAGGCATGAACTGGGTTCATCCTGATCCAGAGTTAACTGAAATGGATTTCTCATATAAACCTAGCAAACCCTTGTCTATTTTGCTCTGAATGGAGTTCAACACTTCTTTGCTCATATGGGTTGCTTCTAGGGATGGCTGGAAATTATAACAGCAGGGTGGAAATCTGGTGGATTTCCACAATCCAGCAGCCCAGATTCTGGTTTATTAGCCCTGCACTGACACCCATTCAGTCTTGTGTGAATTGAGCTACCTCTTGGATTTCCATTTCAAAGAGGCTGCAGCATGCACATAAAAAGTAACTTGCATACATGATACCATCTGCAACATTTGCATGAGTCCAAAGCTGAAAACTGTGCAGTTCAAATGTGAAATCACACTAGAACAGAGTAGTTTCTGGAATCCAGTGTTTGGAAATAGTGGAAATCATGCAATTTGTGCAAATTTCCTTAGATGATGATTGTGTAAGCTGGAGATGAAAGTCTGTGGGGGTAAGGGGTGGGGACCTTGGCCTGCTTCCAGTGGAACTCAGATCTCCTGGACCTTCAATATCAACACATCCTTAGCTGATCCATACCCTCAGTCCTTTGGATCACATTTTCATTGCCTCTTGTAGCTCTGAGCATCACTACTGAGTCCTTGCCTCATACTCTTGGGTCTATTTATTTATTTATTCAGAACATTTTTATCCTGTTCTACACAATCCAATTGTCCTAGGATGGCTTGCAAAATAAATAATCCAATATAAATGAATAATAACAACAATAAATAATAAATAAAACTGAATGAGGGACTACCTCATGCTGGCTTTACATCTTGTACGGCAATGCTGATTCTGTGCAGTGCTGTGCAAATGTGTGACAAAACAAGAGCAGACTCTGCCCACAAAGACTGATATTTAGCAAACATGGCATATGGACAGGATAAACTACTATGCTCCGTGGTGATCACTGGTTATTCCAGCCAAATCACTCTCTCCTCTCCCTCCTCTTCATTGTGAAAAGTATTTACCTACCCAGACATTATGACCATCATGAGAGACCCTCCTCTGGTTGTTCCCCACCAGAAATACTCAGAAGTCCCACTAATTTCTACTGAACTTATTCCCAGGTCAGTGCAATAGGGCAGAAGCCTCAGTTTCTGAAGCCTGGATGCAGTTTTCATTATAAAGAAATCATGTTCCTCATTTTTTTAGCATACTTTTTATTCACTCCTGTAGGATGATCCCTAAGTCTCAAATGAACTCTAATGCATTTCAAAACTCGAAACAATCTTGCCTGAAGGTAACAGATAATACCAACAGTGCCAAAACATCTGGGATAGCACTTACAGTGAAAGCCGTTATTTTAAGTCAGTTCTTATTACAAGGCCCTTGGGTTTGTTCTTTTCTTCTCTTCCATCTCCTTTATTCCTAAGGAGAAAAAAGGAAGTGTTTAGGTATATCAATGAGTTAGCTTTGTTTAGTTGCTTTGTTTTGTTTCTAAATTATGTTGCTCTTGAAGGTGAAGGGAGAATAAAAGATATTCAGCTGGGGGGTTGTGGATGCTTTCCTATTTCTGGATCTAAGAAAGAATCCTTCTTTTGCCTCCCTTTCACCTCCATTTTCAACCTGCATCTGATTAGATTATCAGCCCCCTCACACAGCCCTGCATCACATGTTATCCTCATCATAACATGTGTGCATAGAACAGGTAGAATCCACAGGCACAACCTATGAAATGGGAAGGTGCACACGCACAGAATGGTGCATAGGGATCTCTGTGATGTGTGACATTTCCTTTCCTTTTGTAACTGCTGATTCCATGTGTATTGAAGAGTGAGCAGATCTTGAGGGCCTTGGACTGGTGCTGAACAAGTATCATTTTTTGGGATGGATTATTTGGTCATTAAATGGAGCTTCAACCACCTTCCGTGGGAGCCCATTCCATACCCTCAGGGTCCTAGCTGTCAGGAAGAGCTTCCTGGCATCCAAATTGAACCTTGGCTCCCTGAGCTTTGCTCCATTGGAATGCATCTTGCCCTCCTCCACAGGGACGAACAGGTTTTGATCCACCTCCACATGACACCCCCCTCATGTACCTGTATGTCACCCACAGATCCCCTTGCCGTTTCCTCTTATCAAGGCTGAAAAGACCCAGTTCCCTCAGTCTCACCTCAAACAGCTCTCCCTGCAATCTGGCCACTATTCTTGTGGCCCTACACTGCACTGATTCTAACCTGGCTATATCTTTCCTGCAATGTGAAGCCCAGAACTGAACCCAACACTCCAGTTGCAGGTGCACCAGAGTCGTACGGAGTGGTAGTAATACCTCTCTTGCTCTAGAAGCCACACCTCTGGCTATGCATCCAAGGGTAGCATTTGCCTTCTGAACCACCACATCACACTGTTGACTAATGTTTAGCCTGCAGTCAACCAGCACCCCGAGGTCCCTTTCACAAGCACTACTCTCCAGCCACTTGTACTCTAACCTGTACTTATGACACCCATTCCTAAGCCCCAAGTGCAAGACCTTGCACTTATCCACATTGAATGCCATCCTGTTGTCCCCCACCCACTTCCACAGCCTGTCCAGACCCTTCTGGATCTTGATCATCTGCTCCCCAGTTGTGCCAACTGCCCCCATTTTAGTATCATCTGCAAATTTGATCAGCAGACTGGTCACCCCTTCTTCCAGGTCACTGATGAAAAGATTGAACAGGATGACCAAATGGAGGGAAAAAAGATGGTCTCTTTCTGTTGACCTGGTTGGCTCTGGTTATCTTGGTCTTGGACACAGAGAAAAAAAGAATGATGTTCCTGGGTAGCTTCATTTTGATGTCTTCCCTAAAGGCTGGGCAAAGGACTTGGTACTGAGGAAGGCGGAGGAATCCAACTGATTTTCTGGGCTTGGCTCCCTGGTCTCCAGTCCACTTCATCTGGCTGTGAGTCTGAATTACTGGCAAGCACATCCAGTATTCACATGGAGCTCACCAGGTACCAAGTCCTGTGTGGACACTGTGCAAGCAGAGTTCCTCTTCCATGCTATGTGAAGCAGCCTTTGTTTGCACTGCCTCACATGACGTGGAAAAAGGTGGCCAGTTCAGCAACCTCCATTCCATGAGCACTTGCAGACTTCCTCTTGGCTCTGCTTATTTTCTAACACCAGGCCAAGCACAAGAAAAAGTCCTCAAATGCTCGGAAGACGGATTCCATCGAGCTTTATCACGACACTACTTGGCATGCTAAGCCCTTGCATGTGCAGGAAGCCTTAGGGAAATCAAAAACTGCCCAACTGCCCTACTTGGGATTCTGCTACTCCCTCTGGGAATGTGTATCTCACACTCTTGTCTTGTGATTCTACAGGCAGAAGAATCCCATCACCACCTGGCTCTTTCTTTGAGCCAGATGGCTGTATAATGGTCTTGGGAGACAGAATGCACACAGGGCCAGATGGTGACAAGCTGTTATGATGGAATGGGAAATGAGAGGTAATTTTCAAACATCAACAGCACCATCGCCTCCCCCCTTCCATGCCTGGGTCTCTGGGTAACAAGGGCCTCTTGTTTCTCAGCCTCATGTTGGCTTGCCCATTTCATTCTCCCACCCAAATGTATCAGCCAAGAACAACGACACTAATTGCCGATCATTCCTAGTTGAACTTTTGATATGACCATTATGCCCTTGATTGCAAGCTGAGGCTTCCCTCTGATCAGAGCAATGACAGGCCTGGAGGAAGGAAAGCTCAGTGATGTCACATCTCCTTTGCTTTTCCTTCTGCAGGGTAATTTCTTTGGCAAGAATGATTTCCTTTGGATTTCTGGTTTTCCTTGAGGAAAATGTTTATTAAGGAAATGCAGATGATCCATTTAGCACTCTAAACAGCATATGATAATCAAGAGATAGGCAAAGGTTGTAGCTGAAATACTGCCCACAGGAAAAAAAAAAAGCATGAACTGAGGGGGGAAGGCTCTTCCGCATCTGATGAAGTTCAAGGGAAGCCCAAAGAATTTTGGAAAAGATAGTTAAATTTCTCAAGGAGAAATCTTGTATGTTTCTAAGTAAATATTTTTTCCCTAGAGGGAGATCTAGGGATGTGTACCTTCTGCCAGTGTGGTTTGCTAAGTTTTTCCCGGTATGCCCCAGAAGAATAGTATGCATGAAGGAAATTGTTTGTACAGCCAGCAGCTAGCCAACACTTTCATGAATTAATTCTGATCCTAATGGTCCTTTCAAGCCCTAATGTGACACAACGCAATGCAACACAATGCAATGCAACACACCTTTATATGGCAAAGTGCATGTTATAATTTACTTCCACATATAACAAGTTTGAATTACATTTGAGGGCTCTCCTATTGATGGAGCCCTGAAGCTCAGCCCCTGAGTCCTAATTTGATGGTATCACTGATAATTAAGAAGTGTTTTGCTGCTGCTATTATCAGGTTTGCAACAGAAAACTAGTTTGGTAGAAAGAAAACAAGAAAAAGAATAGATCCCAGTAACATTAAGAGCCCAAAATGTCTTAAGAAATATTTTTCTCCATTCATAAGTTGGTCCACTTGTATGGGGGCCTTCATGCTCAGCCCTGAGAATTAGATGCTCTGAAGGTTGTTTCCATGTCCACCAGCTGTTCCTGCCATCATTCCTCATATGGCAGCACCCAATGGAAAGGAGGGCCAAGCAAGAGAGAGCAGAAGGAGAGAGAAAGGAAGAGGCAAAATGCTCAGGCACTTGCCGCTTGTGAATTATTTGCATGCACCAGCTAGTAATTAATTATAATGAATGTCTGCTAAGGACTTGGATATATCCGGATGAATGGCACTACGGAAAACATTTTTTCTGTGTGAGACCTGAAGAAAGATAAAGCTTTGGTATGAAAGCAAACAGTGACCAGAGTCATTATCCTCTTATGATATGCTGGCTAAAAGGCAGCATATCCAGATGAAGGTCTCGTTCGCTGACCAGATTATGGTTTTCTGACTGCAACCCATTGTCACTAATCTGACCATTTGTCAGGCCAAGAACACTGGCATCACTGGGGAATGGCTGAGCATTTGGGCCTTGTCACACAGCCACTGGGGGCGGAGAGGAACCCTGAGTGCGGCAAAGCTCCCAGCGGCTCCTAGTCTCCATGGATATACAACCTGCTTTCCGGGGCAATCTGCCTCTGCACTCCAGCTGCTGGGAACACGTGTGGGAGGAAGCTGCTGCACTCATGTTGCGCATCTGGGCTTCTCATGGGGAGCTGGCTGGCTGGTAAGCAGACTGTGGGGCCAGGGGAACCCTTGATCTGTTCCAGCATGGCAATTTATTCATTCTTAGGGTGGGCTTCAGCTATACACTGGTTGCCAAAAACAGGTTTTGGCTTTTAGCACATGTCAAGGATTGTTTTTTGATGCAGCTGCCTGCATGTTCTGTCTTTGTGGCAGTTGATGGACTCCCAAAGTCATTCTCTAATGTCCAAAGAAGCAACATCCGCTAGGGCAGAAGCTGTGCATAGGGGTGATTCAAGGAACTGGGTAATAGCACTCACAGAACAAAACATCCCTGCTCAAACTTTATGAGTAGAATTAGTGTGGGCAATGCAGTTTACCTGGAGGGAACCATCCACCCAAATTCTGCTTAATGCATCTTCACCCACCAAAGTCATCATGTACCTTGCCTTCAGAAGACCATGCACTGAGGGCTTTAGGCAGCACAATACCCATGGTCCTCTTAGCAAAACAACAGCAGATGTCCTCTTCCAGGCATGACACTGATCTAATATTTCCCTGCTCTTTCATATCAGAGAGCAGAAATGAATGAATATTCTAATGTTAGCACTGTGCATTTCACTTGTTCAAAACTTAGGTTCATTTATATTATCCAGAAAACCTTGCACAAACCCTCTAAGACACAGGGCACTGTTATTGTCCACATGCTGCAAAGGAATGGGCATCGGGCCAAAATGAGACTCAGCCTATGTAAGTTGGTGGCTTTGGTACCCCAGTCTACAGCAGAAGGTACAAAAATTGAAGGGTTTTGTTCCTTCAAAGCCAATTAAAAAATTCCGCACAAATCTGGTACATCTCCTGCCAACCACCACAGTATCTATGCATTCATTGCACAATTTATGACTCATGCACACAGTTGGCCATCTGACAGTGGAAACTGAAATTATTTTAGCTATCTGTGAGCTCAAAGTTCCATGCTGAGCATTCTTGCTCTGCAATAGCAGGAGTGGTCCAACAAGTGGGGAGGGGGCACAGTTTTGTGGGGAGCACAGGCAAAATTTACCCTGAGGCTTAAGGGTCTTCAGCCTTCTCCCCACCCCAACTCCCCACTCTCTCTGTCACACACAGAGCCCACCCCATTTATCAAAAGGCACCTTGATTTGGGAGTTTCGTTCATCAATGGTGATTAGCTGAGAAGGAGGAAAGCCTTTTTGTGTAATGTTTCCTTGCATCTTCAAAAGCTGATGCAGGCATCCATCATTTCCTAACTGTAAAATGCATCCTTTTTTCCAGGAAATATAATTTCAGAGGTGGTTTCTTTTTTCAGCAATAAACTGCCACAATAAGAACATTACGGACATAGTGTAGCTTCTCTCATGATTCTTATTCCCATCAGGGCTTGAATGGTGAAATAATGTGCTAGTTAAAGATCTGTTGACTGACAAGCATAACAAAAAGTTAAATTCTAGTACATACATGATATGAATGTATCTGTACCAAAGACAGGGAAGAGAAGATTTAGTGAATAGAAAAGACAATAAATAAAGGTAAAGATTCCATATAGCATTTGGAAGCATCCCTTCCTTTTTCCTAGGTGGTAGTGGTTGTGGTGGGGAAACTGAAATTTTGAAGGAATCTTCAATAATTTAAATAAGATTAATGTAATATACATTGCTGTTGATGATGTTGTTCCTTCACACATCACTATGCTCTTGTGCTCTTTTATGAGTTTTGTTCTTGGATATTTATATCTGAATTAAATATCTTGGTGGTGATAGTCATCATACTTGGGCCTTAGATCTGAGTTCAGAGAAGGTGTTTTTGTCTATTATGGTTACATTTTTCTCTGTCTCAGGTTAAAACCTTAAGCTGAGAAGAACTCTTTGCTTACCAGTGTGGCATGTATGTATAATTCCATTTTGTTTTGGTTTTGTATCCATCTGCAACTAAAAATTAAAATAATGACACCATTAAATTAGTATTACTTTAAAACTGTTTCCTTCTACCCGCAAAATAGTTGGAATGCAATTTGAACTCTGAATATGCTTCCCTCCCCCTTTGGAGAGAGAGAGAGAGCGAGAGCTCTTTTTGACCACGTACGAAGTTCATCACAACATTCAGAGAAGGGAGATCTCTCTTCTTCCCTCAACCACAGATGTTTAACAACTGCTCTCCCACCTGGGTGAAACTATTGTGGAAAGCAGGAGTGGAGGGGATGAATCGGAGAGCTGGGTGGGTTGGTGGTGTGGGCAACTTCCGAAGCTTGACTGCTCAAAAGCCAAGCTGGACTCCTTCTGACCAGTCAGGAATCAGCTCAGCACCTGAGCCGGTCCAGCAAGAGTGAAGGGAGGCAATGAAGCAAGTACCAGGCAGCTAAGAGAGTGTATGGACCAGCTTCTTGTTGAGGGAAAATTTGGCTCTTTAGTCAGGTTATAACAGAAAAGGTGGGGGGCATCATCTGTCAACAGCTTACAGATATTATTAAACTTGTGAGAGAATTCAAATTTATCTTCTTTGGAGATAAAATACTTCTCTAGCCTCTGGAAATAAATTCTGGAAAAAAATCCAGGTGATAGGGAGGGATTTAACTGAATGGAGTGCCTTTTACACAAGCAACTAAATGGGCCTCAGAATGAAGCAGAAATCATTGGATCCAGGCCAGTCAATCTAAAGACATTTCTCCATAGTCTTAAAAAGCTGCTGGGAAGTCGTACTGGCTCCCACTGCTTGCATTGAATCAGCAAGAAGTATCACGATATACCCCAAGACCTCTACAAGGTTCCTGGGCGGTATGTGATGTTTTCACTGAGAGTTTGAATGTGATGTTTCAAATTGCAAATTTGAATGCACATTCTGAATATGAGTTTTTAACTCTCCACATTAAAAAGGGTTGTTTTAAACGTCTTTGAATCTTATGAGGGTACTTTCTTTGGGAGAATGGCAATCCATATGATGTCTCATGACAGTCTACTGCATACTCCTGCATACCATCCATCCCGTGTGCTTTGTGAACCGCCCAGAGAGCTTCGGCTGTTGGGCAGTGCAGAAATCAAATAAATAGCCCATCTTCCCTAACTTGGTGCCATTCAAATATTTTGAACAACACTTTCCAGCATTCCTGACCATTGGACCAACTGTCTGGAGCTGGTACAAATCAAAGTCCAGAGCACATGGAGGGAACCAATGTTTTAACCAATTTAAAACATAAAAATGTTTTAATAATAATAATAATAACAACAACAACCAAGCTGAGGGAAGCTGCATGAGATAGAAAGGCCATTGTGTGCCACCTCAGTTGCTTTAGGATATTAAATAGTATTAGAGCCAAGATCAAAGGCTGTCAACTCTCATCTGTCAAAGATCTGATACTGAACTCAAATATCAAATATTCAGGGACAGTTAAAAATGAATGATTTTATCTGAACAATATATACAGGGAAGAATTTTCAGATATTTGGAGAGCTCAGGGATTTGGAATTGCATTGCATCCTGTGTCTCTGAAGGATAGCCATCTCTTCTTCCCCTTTATTTGGCCTTCTCTTGAACTGAATTAATTTTGATTGATAAATGGCTTGTCTTTTTGAATGCATCTTCCATACATGATAATATGGGTTTCTGCCAAGATTGATAAAAACAAGCAAACAAACAAGATATATGTATGTATGTATGTATATGGGGGGAAAGAGAGTAATTCCCTCTAGCCCCTTGAGTCTTGCAATATACCTATTTTACTTAGGGGATGGGGAAGTGAAGTATAGGGAATTTAAAAAAAATAAAATCAAATGAAATGCATACACCTTTATGAAGTCCTCTGAATTCTAAACACAATAATTTATAATGTAATTAAAGCATTTTGTATATAAGGAAATAGATATAAATCTGGTAAAATTGTCATATTGTCAATTATCAATTCTGTTGCTTGTGCATGGTGAGTGGGTACATTTTACCATGCACATTTCTATGTCCTACTTCTTAGTATTTCTACGAATCCAAAAACAAACAAACAAAAATAATAAAAGCAGGGGGTTTTCTTATTCCTGGGGGAGAAAGCAAGCAAGCAAGCAAGAGAAATGGCAAGGCAAAGAGGTGAAATTTATGTACTGCAGGTAAAGAGAAGATTTAGTGAAGTTGTGATCAATATCTATAAATATCTTTAGAGGGGGCAGTATAGGGGGTTATTTATGACCTGAGAATTTGATAGGACACAGAATAATATCTTGAAGCAGACAATGAAAAAGTTAAAGGAAATTAATTTGGAGAAAATGTTTATAACAAAAGAGCATCTTGGAGTCTTGCACACCAGGACAGATAACTCACAGAAGAATCGGGAGTCAGTAGATCTGAGTAAGTGGCTTGGACTCCCCTCTGGAGCCATGTTCCAGTAGGGATGAGTGAGATTTTAATTTTGGTTGGTTTGTGATATGAACTTACCAAAATTCTCAAATTCCTTCACATATGGGATGGAAGGAATTTACAGTTGAATAAATTGCCATGTAGAAGAAACAAAGTTACAGTGTCGACCTTCCAGGATGAGAGCTTTGACTGCTTAGCTCTGGATAGTCAGTCATGATTCTGATGTGGAGAGATGGCTACAGCCTCTCTCTTTTTTTTTTTTTTTTTTTTTTTTTTTTGAGGGGGTGGGGGGAATGGGATCCTTGTGTTTAATATAGATGTGTCTTGTGAATTTGGCCTGTGCAGATGGGTGATAATTTTGATTCACTTAAGTTCATTAATGATTATTAAAATTCTTCACATATGAGATGGAAAGAACTAGGGATGTTTTTAACTGAAAGCAAGAGGAAGCAAAATTGTCAGATCTGTTCCTCCATGCATTCAGGTAGCTGACCTCTATGCATGAAACTCAAAAGGAAATGCAGTTGAGAAAGATTCCTGGTCCTATTAAAACTTGAATGTTCTCTCAAAATCCTTTAGATATTATCCCTGGGATTTAAATATTAATGTAGCAGCTCTGATTTGAACTTTCAGTATCTGTATGCATTTTCCTTTGGCTTTTTGAGAGAGAAATGAGAAAGATTTGATAGCCTAGCCAATGGTTTGAGTGGGGGCAAGGCTGGTAAAGACTCATTTGGTTCCTGCTTTCATGTAAACAGACCCTTTTCCTATGAATTAAACCAATATGTAAGACAAATACTTCATTGTTCACCTGAAATGCTGTGATGCAGTTTTCCAGTAAAACAAGCACATGAAATACATTTATAAGAAAGTATGTACAAAAATGTTCATATATATACAAAAGTGCATTGCATTGAGTAAATTAGCTCTTCTCTGTCTCTCTCTCCCTCTACACACACACACACAGTAGTACCTTGGTTCACGAACACTTCTGTTCGTGAATAATTTGGTTCATGAACAGAAAGTTTGGCAAATTTTGCTTCCATTCGTGAACTCCTCATCTGGTGTCAAACATGATCATGGCCATCTTCCCAGCACTGCGGCCACGTGTCAGAGCATGTTTGAACAGGGAAGATGGCTGCAGTCATGCTCATGTGGGGAAGATGGCCACATTCGTGTTCACACGAACATGATCACGGCCATCTTCCCTGCACCACGTGTCCGATCGTGTTTGTGCAGGGAAGATGGCCGCCGTTTCCTCTAGTCAGGATCGCAGTCTCAGACTCTCCCTCCAAGCAATAACCTCCTCCCCACCCACCTTCCTGTCCTCGACTCCAGGAGTCACCTCAAGCAAGGCTAGTGTTCTCACTCTTCATATTGTACTGAACTTTGTTTCATATCTTTGGGGTTAAAAAAAATTACATATGGTTTAGAAGAGAGTAACATTATTTACACTGAACCTTATGGGGAAATTTGACTCAGTTTGTGACCAGTTCGGTTCTCGACCAGAATTGTGGAATGAATTAAGTTTGTGAACCGAGGTACCACTTATATGATGAATCTGAATACAACAGTGTTCATCAATGTGCACACAAACACATAATTTTGATGAGACTGTAGAAAGAGGATGAGGAAACATGAGATGGTGAGAGAACCCAAGATTAAGCGGTTTATCCACTCTTAGACAGACCTCTAAGGCACATAAAATACTGTCAACAGAACAATGACTCATGCTGCAATCCTAGGTGTAGTAACTTGGGAGTAAACCAATTGACCTCGGTAGGACTAGCTTCCACAGTACAGCAATCTCTTTTAAGCATAGCAGCTTTAAATTCCTCCCCATACATCTATAACTATAAGTAAGCACTGACAAATTATTTGGAATGCCTTCCTGGAGAAACACATGTGGGGTTATAGCTCAAAACTCTTTGCTGGTGCTCAAAGATGCTGCACAATGCCACAAATGTGTTCCCTCTATAGGAACCCAAATATACACACACAAATAGTTTTCTGCCCCCTAGCTGTTATCTAACCACAGCCAGTCTGAAACACAGCAGGTGGCAAATTGCCTCATGATGATCCCAAGTCCCATTTTCATAATGTTTCTCATTACATCCTGCTTCATTGGGGACTTCTTGATACTCATCACATGAGCATCTTTGTAAAGCAATCATTTCAAGCCCCTCGTGTTTCAATCAAAATATAAAATAAAAATCTGTTTAAAAATAATACAAGCCCTTAGCTGGCCTGCAACCCGTCTCTTAAGGTAGGCAAATCTCTGTGGCTCTGAAGCCCACATACCTGCCCTCCTCACCTCTCCATGCTTTAGTTCTTGTTTGATCTTTGAAGGAAGCTTCACATCTTTTGTCCTGTCACAGGAGTTATGTACATCCAGCAAGCTTCCTCTGAGATTATTACTCTGAAAAAGCAAATAAATCTCTTGTGCCTACAAAACCAAGATTTGGAAACCAGAGATGAGCTGTGGAAGGGTGGTTTTCTAAAAGAAATTCATGACAGTGAAAAAAGATGGGCCTCCATTAAAGCACTCCATTAATTCAATGTTGAATTTGTTCCATCTTAGAGAAGCACAACTCAGTGTATCTCACACAAGTTCAAAAGCATGTATGTTCTATGGGACAATCCCTCCTGCAGCAATGTTTCTGCAAGAGGGGTAGGTGGGGAGGAGAGGAGAGAAGTGAAGCAGCAGCTGCCTGTAACTAAAACAGTGTTCCACACCTAAAAACAGGAATTTTGTGTAACTTACTTCCTTTTATCTTCCTCTACCTCACCAGCTAGTAAGACTTTTTTATTTTGCTGAAGCATCAATTAATGTGAAGTCAGTCTGTGGCAAAATGAAAATGACATTTGTCTTTAATGCATGAATTGTCTTCAGGCACTGCCAATGTAGAACTTACAAAATGGCTGTTCAGTTGCTGAGTAGAATTCGGTCTCCTCCCCGCTTCTTCCCCCACCTCACAAAACTCCTGCAAAACCCAGCTGCTGAGGAGTGTGGCAGGCAGAACTCTTGTACCCATCATGATTGAGGGATCCTTTGGATGACTGGTTTGTCACTGTGTGAACAGAGTGCATAGACCATTGATCTGATCCTGCGTGGTTGTTCTTATGCCCTTAAGTCCTCATCCTTCAGACAGCTGTGGACAGTCAATGACAAAGAACCAATATGTGGAACTCCACCCAGGACACTTGATGCACATCCACCAGATGGCTCACAACTGCCCATCAAAGGATGGGTGTATCGACTCCATTTGGGAATTCATGCTCAAATATTGTTTTGACCTGAAGCATTTCAGTAAAGTCCATGTGTGCTTCCACCATGTGCCAGCATAGCCAATGGTGAGAAACAGCATCTCACTGCCAGCTGGAATGCCACATTTTTCTTTTGTGGAATAGCATATCTTGCTCTTCCCAAGTGGTGATGGATGTACAAATGAGGGCATAAAATCACATGAATTCCTTTCTGGATGCCACTCACAGTCTCTGTGAGCCAGCCAGGTAATGGGAATTGACCCAGAGTCAATCATGAATGTTTAGTGACTGAAACGTTTCCACTGAATACAGATAATCTGTTCTGAAGCCACGGGATCAGGTTACTTCATGCTCCCCTCTTTCAGGAAGTGCAAGTTTGTTCAAAATGAGCCCAAAAGTAAATGGTACTTGAGCGCATACTAAACCATTAAGTGGAAGTTGATTTCCGATGTTGAAAGCCCACCTCCAATGGTAATCACTTCCCAAACTGCCATCTGCAGATTAAATGCTTTGGAACCGTAGTGACTCACACACAAGGGCTGCAATTAGCTACAGAGGCCACTGCCAACATAAGCAGAGCGCAAAGTACTTGTAGATACCAGAAGTGATATGAGGAAGTTTTCACACCAAGTGTGGTTGGGAATTATTCAGAGCAGCAGGCAATGAAACACTCCTCTAGAGGGCAGGAATGGGGGTGTCCTGGCTCCCTGCACTGCCATAGCTGCCCTTCCAAGTACCCATGTGCAGCAAACAGTTTGTTCACACTTTGATTTATTAGCATTCAAAATCAAAAGTCATGATGAGCAAGTCAGCTCTGCAGTGATCTCTCTCTCTCTCTGCAACAACAGATTTTGTCTTTCTCAGCCTAGCCACTGTGTTGCTTGTCCCAGAATGTCCTGAAAGTAAAATAATTCTGGGGCAAATAAAATGTGGAAAAAGGACTACTGTAACAAAACAGATAGTGCCCACCCAACCTTCTCTTACACACAACACTGGGATAAGTAGATTGTTGGCTGTGTTACCAAAAAAAAAAAAGCGGGGGGCTCTTCCATTGTAGCAGTTACCTGAAAAGCAGTTTAGAAGAAGTTGTAGAGAAGAAAACATTGCTGATCATGAACCTCCATTTCATAACTGTTGGAAGAAATGTACCAACCCCGTTGGTGAAATGCCTCCCCATAAAAAAAAAAAGTTTTTTCTTTGATCCCATAGGCTTTCCCTCTGTTGTTATTTAATTAATTGTAGATGCCCATGCAGATTTGTCAAGTAATTGGTGAGTTGTCAGCTCATCACTTTGACCATCATGTAAGTCCTTGAACCATTTGGAGATCCATTGAAGGAGATCTTCTATTGGCATATTTCGCCTTGCACCCAATTGTCTTAGCACTTGTCCTTTGTGGTCTCTGGGCCATGGTAAATTATCCTAACCATGCTGCTAATACTGTGAGTAGGATGTGCACCTAATGTATTTAGCCATTTAGGATAAGACCAATGATCCATCTAGTCCAGCATCCTTTTTCTCATAGTAGTCCAATCAGATGTAACTGAGAAGTCCACAATCATGGCATGAAAGGGCAATAACTTCTCTTCTATTGGTATTCACAGCCAGTGGTATTCAGAGAACGTTGGTTCCATATTGTCAACATAACAGTGACCAATCTTCCATGAATGTGTCTTGTGACCTTCCCAGAAATATTGATTGGACACAATGGGAAAAGGAAGTTGGACTTTTTTTTACATAAGAAACACGGGAAATCGCCTTACTTTGAGTTAGACCATTGCTTCATTGTGGTCACTGGGAGTCAGTAGCATTCCAAGTTTTCAGAGTGGGTGTTTTCCTAAAGCTTCCTTGGAGTGAATGTAAGACCTCCTGCATGTAAAGCATCTGCTTTGACACTGAGCTATGGCAGTGAGTCCCATAAAATAATTATGTGTCATTTTCTTTTGACTGCTGCCAATGAGTTTCATTTTACACATAAAAAAGCATGCACTGTATCCAAAAATGAGATTAGGAAGGGACATACAATCTGAGTTTCTTTGGAAATAATCCAGGTAGATGTCTCATCAAATTCAATGGGTTGCTTCAACTTGGAGCAGCTGCCAATTGGTGGAGCTGGTGTGTGTGTGTGTATTGGGGGGAAGCAAGAGAAACCTTTCTCTGTTATCTTTAAACTGTGAGATTTGAACCCCTCTCCACCAGCTATTTTGTCTCAAATTCATCCATGGATAATTATCTAGTGGAACTAAGTTTCCATTAAGGACTATTTTCATGCATTGATAGCCCAGTGCATTCAGGAAAATGGGGGCCATTGCCATCTTGGTGATGAATGCTTTCCTCCATTGAGTTGCAATTACAGGATTTAATCAGTTCATTATTCCACCTAGTATTTGGGTCTTGACAGTTATGCAGTGGAAACTAATTGAATTGGCTTCCCCTCAAGGCATTCTTTCTTTTCTTTTCTTCTTTTTTAAGGAACTCATCTAGCCACTGGGATTATGGTGGGGAGGGGGAGAAACTAATTGACCAACTCACATCTAATTTCTTTCTTGCTCCCATCATCTTTTTCAGAATTTCAAAGTAAAGAGGCAAGCTGCATGTTCTCATTGCCCAGCACCTCATCTCCAAAGGTCTGATGTGCAGTGCTGTGCCAAGACTAGTCCTTAAATTTCCTAAAATCATTCTGAACATGTGAAAATGGCTCTAATATTTCTGCTTCATTCTCAAGGTATTCTTTAGAATTCCAGTAGATGGCATTTTGGAGAGGTCAGCTGGGCAGACAGAATTCAGTGAATTGGAGCAACTGAAAATATACCCAGAGCTTATTTGCTCTAAATAAGGCCCACCCAATTGGATGCTCTCCAGAAATTCCAGACTGCAATTTCCATCAATTCCACCTAGCATGGACAATAGTCAAGGAGGATGACTTGGTCAGTTAGTCTCTTTTTCCACCCCACCATCCCTGATGGCACACGGAGTTCCATTATCATACATATGCAGGAATTCCTTGAAGGGAAACCAGTTCCATTTGTTTGACTTGTCCTAAACATCTGGAGGTTGGGGAAAACTTCTGTAGAACATCACCTTTCTGAAAATAATTTGTTAGCAGCTACTTACCATACTAATCTGTCCAAATCTTACAATTGGATATTGATTACAGACTGCAACAAGGAAGCCAACTTAGGCAGTCAGTGAAGACCAATTTGGATGTTAATGTACAACATCTGTATATGGCTGTAGATGCCATTCTTGTTGCTGTTTTCTGAAAGTAAAAGCAGTCATCTACTTTTATAAATCTTCCTTAAGGTGATGTCCATAGCTCCTTTCTGTATCAGGCTGGTTGATGCTAGATTTCTGGAAGAGAAATAGCCGTATATAAAAGATCCATGTGCAATGTGTTTTATCTTAAGTCTTATTGATTTTGATGGAGCCAAGACTACAGGCAAAAGCCAAAATGCCAGTAGCTTAAAAGGGAACCTACCATTCAGCTTCAAAGTATCCTTCCCCACACTAGTTGCACAGTCAACAGATGGAAGTAAGCTCCTGGGAAATGGCTCTTTTTATATATTGTTAATCACAAGGAAAAGCAGTGTCATAGAGTGAACATTGTTTTTACTTCAAATAACAGTTTGAGGAATGAGGTACTGGCACATCTCCTTCTTCAGGTTTCAGTTAATTAGAAGACAAGAAGCAAAGGTTGTCTCCCTTAAGTACCCTGGGAATTCCAGCACCACACAGAAATACGCAGCATTCATCTGAGGTGGTTAGGATACTTTTGAAATCCTCCTCTGAATTTCAAAAGTCCATTTGTGTACAGGTCTTCTTTGGCCACGGTACCATGCTTGCTTCGGAAAAGAGATCAGTGGAGAATAGCAGGCAGCAGTTCAAACAAACTGCATCACAGTTCCTGCCACCAGGTGCTCCCCCAGGGCAACTGAGAAGATCCACCACCATTTCAGAACCAGGATGCTTCTGTTCAACCATCTGGTGTACACTGGGATGGTGAGGATGGCAGTCTGCCCACCCGATATCTCTCTTTGCAGTGCCAGATCCCACAATTATTTGAAATAAATAAAGGGCAGGAAGCAGCTGCTGCAGTGACTCTTTCAGGACCCTATCAATTATCTGGTCATGTTGTGGCCTGACAAGGGACTGACCTGTTTGGATTTCAGCTAAGAAACAAGGAACCAACATGCTCACGAAAGCTTTAGTGTCACAGCAGCTCCTTTCAGATGTCCTTTGCCTTGGGTTGTGGAGACAGGTTATATATTCTGAAGAAATTTCACTTGCAACAGGCAAAAGCCAAAGCAGAAATATCATCCGGAGAAGGACCTTTCCATTTCCCTTACTCTTTCAAGATTTCAGCATTACCATTTCACCTTTTTAGCTCGGACTTCGATTTCATCAGCTGCAAAAATGAGAGAATGGCAGTTGACATTTCTACCATTCTCTCTGCACAATGAAATGAAGGAGTCAATGATCCTTGATTTGCTTAGATGGACAGCCTCCAAACCGGGTGTGCCCTTATATGTGTGCTCTGTGTTCTGTGAACCTTGGGGTCCGTATAAGAACTGAGATCCACTTTGCTCTTTTAATGCATCAGCCCAGAGATTAGCTAAGGTGCTCAGCAGAGAAAGACCGGGTCAGATTGCTAAACTTCAGTTCAGGTATAGGTATGGTCCTCGCAGGCACTGAGATAATTGAAATTCTTATTTTTTTTAAATAGAAGCAACAGGGCTTCGTATGGGTCCCTCTTCTGTGATTCTGGCTCTTTTAAATGAATCAAAGCATTTCTAAGTTTGGCTTTCCAGCTCCAGGGGAATGTCTCTTTGTCCAAGTAAAAGGGCATGGGAGCATGTGGGAGCATGTTCTATTTGGGCTTTATAATTAGAAGGCTTTCTTCCTTGATGAGGGTGAGGCACACGAGCTGCATGGCCAGAATAGAAGTGGGGCACTGCTGTGCTCCATCACTTCAGGGTTCCCATTTCCATGAATAGAAGAAAGCATCAAGATTCAATTAAAGAGAATGTACTTCAGGTGCCAGTGGAGGGGAGGAAGAAGGTGTGACATGCTGGCAAAATTGATTTAAAATACATGCAGCTGTTAACAGAGCATAATAGGAACAATTTCTTCCCTTAATTCTTTCAGGTATTATGATGTAGGGGATGTCATATTCTGTTTTTGTAGAGTAACTGTAGCTCACCTCCATTTAGTGTTGGTGGTAGCTAGTGTTACTTTTCCACCTTTTATTTTTAATCATAGCCAATTTCTTTTTTCGCTAATGATGAGCATGTTCTCATAATCGCTTGCTCCAGTTCAGGTCTTCCCTATCTGCGTCTGACTTTGATTTAAGTCTGATTTTTCTTCTAATACCTTTAAAGGAGGATATTCTTTTTAAACAGCAAACATTCAATGAGACTTTCAATTAAATGCCAGTTAAGGAGCCCATTATAAATACTAAGGGTGCTTTTTGTTCATTTTGTAACACTTCAAAAAGAAATTGGCTGGAACAGCAACACTGAGCACCCTGATTTCCAAATGGGCACTTTTGGGTACCTCACAAGGATTAGAAGAGGAATGTGACTCAGGGAGACAGCAGGATCCCGCAAAGATGAAGAATATTTCGGGACCATGAAGCCCCAGAGTGACCGACATTGGCAGGAGATACAGCCTCCCTACCCTCCTGTGATTCCCCCAAACTCACTTCAGTTATTCTCTCACTCCTCCAACACCTTCCCCCACTCCAGATAACCAGCAGCGCTCTTTAGATTGGCAAGAACTCTGCAGGAGCAACTGTTCTGTGGGATAATCCCATTTAGTCATTCATGCATTTGTAAAATCCATGTAGCCTTTTCCAACTCCGTTTGCAGGGAGCATTAAAAAAAGTTAAAATGCAGCACATCCCAAAGTTTACAGCAGAATAAAGAATGAAAAGATTAAAAAGCCAATGGTGGAGCCATTGGAGTATGGAAGTAGTAGTCCAGAACATCAGGAGCCCGCCACATTGGGAAATCTGGCCTTTATTATTTGGCTGAACAGCCTATCCTGACTTTTATGAGAATATCCATATCTTAGAAGGGTGGGGACATTCCATAATCTTCAGGGAGAAATCTTTTGGGGTATAAAAATAACCCACACAGAGCTATTCCTATAGAGATGTCTGGGCTGGTTCTTTTGCTCTGAGAATGCTTTGCTGGGCTGGGGGCAAAGGAAACTGTAAAAGAGGGAAGGATGCAATTTGGGGTGTTTTAGAATAGATACTTTGAGACTATTTCCAGGAAGGGCAGGTCTGTGGGACTATTTATATGTGAATTGCAGTCCTGAATGTGAGGAACATTGAGAAAGACATCTGCCCAAGGTCTTAGTGCATGAACTGCCACACCAAACAAACCTATCCAAGGCTATGACCAAATAATCTCGACCAAACCCATCTAGTCTGGGAACAAATTCAGAGACAAGAAATGCCTGCCTTTTACATGTTTTCAAAAGGCCACATGCAAAATAGAGAGGAATTTGTTTTATATGAATTTTCAGTACAAGGTCAGGACAGAAGAGGAGAAAATACAAGACGTGAAACTGCTGGAAATACAGTTGCTGTTTTGTACATCCTTGTGATTGCAACCACGGTTATGTCTTCTTTGCAAACAAAAGAAAACTTCCTGCAAGTTTCAAAAGGAACCGAACAGTCACAGCTCCACAATGCCAGGGTGGGGGATAAATGAAGCTGTGTTGCTTAAAGAACATGCAACTGTACCTACCACATCCAAATTCCTTTGACAAGGATTTGCAGAAAGAGCAGATCGGATCAGCAAAACTTCACTCAGGACTGACAGTTTAATTGTGTGGTTGTGGAGGGGATGACAGATGCAGGAACAGCAGGAGCAACTCAAGCAAAATGCATCAAATACAACCATCAAAGACTCAGCTCTCCCCTGCTTAAAATGATTTGCAAGCATGGGAGGGGTCAGGCTGCAGGACCAACACTTTGGACAGGGGAGGGAAAGCAAAGACGTACTGCAGGAGTAAGGATGAAAGTACTTCCAAATGATGATGTACCCCATGATAGCCAATGAAGTGCATCATCCCTGGACCAGCTGGTTGACTTCCATGGAATTGCTATGCTAAAATGAATCATCAGTGGTGGATAAGAAATTCTTCTGCAGGATGCAGTGCTAGGACAAAGTGTAGGAGCAGTTTCCATCCGTATTCATGTAGGCAATAGGAGTATGCAATGCTGCAAAACCTGAACTTCACAGGTTTTCCCAAATCCCATCTCATGATTCATTTAGACTCAAGTCCATATGAAAAGGTGAGCTTTGCTTTCTTCTTTTCTTTTTTCATTAAAATCTAAGCATAGTTTTGTGAGCATTGTTCCAAAAGTGTGCATCCATTCTTTACATTTTTACAATTTTCTGCATTCTTTTCCAATTGATCAAAGTGAATTTGCATGCATTTTTCAAATGTACACATCGTTTACTGCACGTGTTCAAATGTTTGCATACTGTCAATCTATATTATAGCAAGCTTGGAAATGCACAGACTTTGATTACAGATTGCATCTAAGTCCACATTCAATCTAAAAGGTGTGAACTGGGTAAATCCTAACCAAAACTGAAATGAAATGAATTTTGCATAAATACCTAGGAAGAATTCAGGGCAGATTTATGCATATCAGTTAACAAAACCAAGAAAGCTAAGCACATAAACCCATCAAAGAATCTCTGTGCCAGGAAAAGTAAAGATGTGTGAAAAGTTTATTTCAGTCTGGTTTTGAACAGAATTTGCCAAAATGCATGAAATATTATTAGTTTCATTTTTATAGAGCCCAATAAGATGAGCTTTCCAGGTGGCTCAGTACAATTCCAAAACATAGCTTTGTGTTGGTACCAGGCAGGGCTCAGTGGGTTTTGTTTTGTTTTTTACTGAGGGACTTTGAAATTATGCATCTGAGGCAGTCAGACTTAGAGCACATTATAAGTAGGCATGATTCACTTGGAGAAGAAAATCATGCTAGGAAAACTGGAGGTAGAAGAAGAAGGGAAAGAGCAATGTGAGATGGATTGATTCCATAAAGGAAAGCAAAGTCCTGATTTTGCAGAGCTGAGCAGGGCTGCCAAGGACAGGCCATTCTGGAGAACATCAATCATAAGGTGATCATAAGTCACAGGTGACCTGATGGCA
Organism: Varanus komodoensis; assembly: GCF_004798865.1. NCBI lineage: Eukaryota > Metazoa > Chordata > Lepidosauria > Squamata > Varanidae > Varanus > Varanus komodoensis. The sequence continues at coordinate 213,705 of NW_025335380.1, read as the reverse complement.
TGTCACAACAACAGAAGTCAGTAGTGCTGGACCACCATTAAGTATCTGATTTCCATGAATATATTAGGCCTCTGCCTGATTTTCAGGCAGTGTCCTTTTTTAAAATAAAGTTAGATTAAGAATACCATCACCTAGAGGCATTGGGTAGGAAGGGGATGAGTCAACCTCCCTTCACACTTCTTTCTAATGTTATCACCATCCATATGTAATGAACCTCTTGCTATCCATGCCTTCGGGCTCACGGTGTGTTTGGACTGAGAATATCTTCTATTATTTTGTTTCAGAGCTGTTCAGCTCATCTATTAATTCCGGTGCTCAAAGTAGAGAGAGACCAGGGGAGTTCTTACTTTTAGTGCTTCCCTAACTTCCAAATTAAGCTACTGTTTTGAGATGGCTACACCAGAAAGAAGCATTATTTGGCTAAAATTAGAGCAAGTTGCAGAGAAGGGCTTTGGAATTTCCACTTAGGCTCCATTTCTCATCATGATTCAAGTTATTATTCCCATAGGTGGAGCATTAGAGAGTAGAGACATCATTCTATTTCTAATCTGTGTCACATTTTCATGGCTCAAGCAGAAGTCCATTCATTTAAAATAAACACATTTTATTGACTGATTGATTCATCCTATAAATGAGAGAAGGCTTCTCAATATGGCATACAGTAAAATGCAAATAATAAAATCCATTATTCAAAAAACCAAGGTAAAAATGAAAGCAGCAAACATTTCACAAACACCAGCATAAGACAGAAACTACAACTGCAGCTATAACCCACTGTAACAAATCAGGAGCAGTAGTACATCTTTATTGCTGCCCTGCTTACAAGTGTGCAGTGATGGGGCCGAACCATTTAAAAATGCATTTCAAGGCATCTTCCAACCCAGTTACTATGTAGGAACAAAAAGCATGTGTGAAAACTGGAGTGAATGGCCACATTCCAATCCATGGAATCTTCAGAGGTTGAACTTGTGCCAGAATTCACAACTATCTCAACCATCCCTGGTTCTCCTGTCTTTGGAAGTCACCAGACAGGAGAAGACTGATGTGGTCTATCACTATCAAATCCTAAGACGGAATTAGGATAAATGAGATAGTATAGTAAAACACACAAGCTAAATTTGTTGGGAAAGAACAGTTTAAAAGGGGGGATCCCTGAGTTCTGCAGCTGAATTCAGATGAAGGTTTTCCTCCACATTACCAAGGCCAAAAGAGTCCAATGCTTCTGCCTTCTCCTTCTATTAAAGCTCTCATTAAGGGGTTGGCATCATTTCTGAGTCAGCCTCATCTGTTCTTGCTCAGCTCCAGGAAGGATGCCAGTGCATCTTCCTGATGGAATGTGACAGAATCCCGGTATCTCAATTTGAGAAGAGGGAATAAAATTCGGGTTCGTGGGAAAGACCAAGCATCCAGACCATCTGAGGCTTTATTGTATTTACCCCAAGGTTCCCGCAGTACTCACGATAATGCATGCATTACCGGGCAAGCAGAGGTGAAAAGCTTCAATACCATTACAGGGCATTTATAGGTACACAGGTACAGGGCAATTGATGACAGAATGCAGAGATTACAGTAAGATTCTGAGGTCATCACATACAGAACAGATAAAGAAATGTCAATCAATCACACAGTAACAATGAGATTACAATATTTCTAATTGCCTGTAATGACACTTTAGTTCAGTAGGTTGAACCCATCTCCAGGTCTGCTTAGACATGTAAATTCAAGCTACTGAAACTATGCATGAACTCAAGACTCTTATCTAGACTCTAGACATTCTGAATTGGCCAGGGCACATGGAGCCTCTGGGCTATCAAAAGATACTTCCTTGTAAACTGAATTCCAACAATGACTATTTACAATGTATATTTGGACTAAATGGCCTGCCTACTGTAGCTTACAGCTAAAGGTGAGAGAAAGGAG
>NW_025335380.1:92192-211685 GCF_004798865.1 Varanus komodoensis | reverse complement strand
TTCGTGTGGTACGTGAGTACAGCATGACCCAGCAATGAATTCCCACACACTTTAATTACAATTACCTACTAAACTAAGTTTATTTAAATGCAGTGCAATTAGAGCAAGTTCTTGATTGAATCACAGCTATATCAGACATGGGTACTACTGATTTCTTTTGCTTCCTCTACCAACTGCTCAACCTCCAAATGCAAATTGTCCTCCCTCAGCACAGTTTAAGCCACCCCCACCTCTCACCCTCTCAAAAAAGCCTGCAGAATGAGAGAAATGACTCCAATCCTTTAGATTGCCTGGATGATTCAGCAGCACTTTTGCTGTAGTACATAAGGCTTTTTTATTCTTTGCCTTAAGAATTTTTAAGGCAACATTCTGCCATTCTCATGGGGCAACTTCTTAATGTCTCTAGGTAGCAATGACTTACTGGAACTACAACTGATTGGAGATCACAGACCTACTTACCCAAATGACTTCTGGTGGGTCAATTTTGTTAATCCACACCTGAAGAGTTGGATTATACTGTGTGATCTGCCTTTTGGGTGTTCCCAAATCTTAATTTCTTGTGTAATTCTTTCCTCATAGAAACTTAAACAGCTACTTTATTGAAGGCCAGCATGTTAGTCCATCTGGCCCATCACTGCATCTTTTGATCAGCAGGACCTTGGTCATTTTTCCGGGAGAGGTCAGGAATTCATCCTGGCATCTGGGGGTGGAGCAAAAGATGATGAGTGCTTGCACGGTCTTTCTGCCTCACCTCCATCAGCAGCTTTTGACTAACTCCCAGGGTGCCAGGGACTCACTTAGTGAGGACATTAATATATATATATATATATATTTGGACTCCTGCTGGTGCCATGAATTGTCCTTCAGCCTTGCTTCTATCTGCTGCCTTTCCTTTGGTAAGCATTTAAAGTGCAGCTACCAGAGACCGCATTTGGTGAAGGTCAAGAGGCTGTGAGATTTTCATCCACTCTTAAAAAAAAGATGGTGTTAATTTGAAACAGTGCCAAATAAAGGTGGGTACTTTTGCTTTTGCAAGTTCCCCTAGAACTAACCAAGTTAGCAGTAATAATGTTATAATCCGTTCTGCCATATCAGCCACACATAATTTGCATAGGCAACAGAACCTTTCTGTTTGCTTTCAAGAACCTGTGCCACAGGTTAAAAACATCCCAGATGACATTAATGATCAGCTAAGACCTGCAAGAGCCCCAGTGGCACTCAGATTGCCTTCCAGGGAAAGAAACAAGTTGGACTATTGCCACCTGCTGGGCAATTTCTCCCTCCTTCAGTACCCTTATTCTCCACCGAGTTTGCTGCTTTAGGCTACAAAGGGGTCCACCACCATACACACTTTGGCCCAGATTGTTGGAAGCCAAAGGCAGCTGTTGTTCCCTGAGAAGGACTTTATCTTCTGGTCTGAGAAGCAGAGAAGTGGTGACAATCCCAAATGGGGATACCCCTTTGGGGGAGCACAAAATCTTAGGGATATTGCCAAGCCCATCTTCCTCAGGCTCCCGAGGGAAGCCCTCCTCTCTGAGGGAGAGCAAAATAGATTGTCTACTGGAAATCATTACAAATAATGCACCCTAATTGGGGGCCAGTGATTCTATAGGCAGCATCATGCAAATCAATGAGAACTGTATTTCTCAGTTGGTTGACATGCCATGCTGCAGGCCGTGTTGTGCTGATTCCCCTCCCCACCCACCCAGCATCATTCCGCTTCTACAGGTACAGGTGAAAGAGGGGATTGTTTTTCAGAGAAAGTGGTACTCCTGGTGAGGCCCTTCCGGGGCTTGACTTCCCCTAGACAAGGGGAAGAATTACTTTGCAATGTTGGCATGCTCCACAACCTGCATCAGGATAAGGGGTTCAGTGAATGTTCTGCTTCTATTCAAACAGTCTTTCTGTGGGTGACACACTGCCTTGAAGAGCAAAGCAAATCCCACTGGACCCTGATGAATCTGCTTTGTTAGCCTGGCTTGAGGTTTGCCACCTAAGGCACATGGAACTGCTTTTAACAAACTGCTTTTCCTGCAAGTCTCTGTTTGCTCTCATGAAAGATGTGAGGGTTGTCTTTCGTTCACCAGTGCTTCTCTCCCAGAAAGAAGCGACCCCTTTCCTTGATACTGGTGCTGCCTCCCAATCTCCCCCAGTTTCTGTACACTGCTAAGTGGCAGATGGGTGAACAAAACACTTCTAGATACAGAGATATCCAAACATTTCTAGACAGATGTTTTGGAACATTTCCAATTGCCACAGCCATACGGAGGACAAGGAGTTCATTTAATATGTATTGAATCAGTTTCAGATGCTTCGCTCACAAGCAACGGGTGGAAGTCGTTCCCTATTCACAGCTGCAAGGTACAGAGGAGTTTCGAAAGGCATCGCCAGATGCTATAGAAGGGCCACTGCTGTGCTGGGCTGGCAGTGTTTGTTTCTGTATGACTGGAAAGAGGTTGCTGACGGATGGAATCCCAGCTGCACTAGACTCTTCTGATGTGAGCAGTTCCCTTCAGTTAATGTTCATGTCACGGGCACTATCTCCCCAAGATGCACATGCTTTCTTTGGCATGTACCTGGGCAACTTGAGACTTCAGTCTGACTATTCCCTCATGCCCCTTAAGATCTATGGGAGAAGCCCTACTCTGGGAGCCCTCCCTAAGAGAGGTAAAAAGGTCATCAACTCAGAGTAGGGCCTTCTCTGCTGTGGCTCCCAGACTCTGGAATGTACTCCCCAGAGAGGTATGCCTGGCACCAAGTTTATATTCTTTTCGGCACCAGGCCAAAACATAGAAACATAGAAACAGAGTAAGTCAGAAGGGGTCACCCGGGCCATCTAGTCTGACCCCTAGCTCCAGCTGGCTCCTCTCACAACATGCCCACCATGTGCATTTCCAGCCTATCTTTGAACACCCTCACTGATGGGGCCTCAATGACCTCTCGTGGAAGCCCATTCCACACCCTCGGGGTCCTAACTGTCAGGAAGTACTTCCTGGCATCTAAATGGAACCTTGGTTCCCTGAGCTTTGCTCTGCTGGAGCGCATCCAGCCTTCCTCTGGAGGGGAGAAGAGGTCTCTATCCATCTCCATGTGACATCCCCTCACATACCTGTATGTCGCCAACATATCCCCTCTGAGTCTCCTCTTCTCCAGGCTGGAGAGACCCAGTTCCCTCAGTCTCGCCTCATACCCCATCACCTGCAAACTGGCCACCAACCTTGTGGCCCTACGCTGCACTGACTCTAACCTGGCTATAACCTTCCTGTAATGAGGGACCCAAAACTGAGCACAATACTCCAGTTGTGGGCGCACCAGAATCATATAGAGTGGTAGTAATACCTCTCTCGATCTAGAAGCCACACTTCTGGCTATGCAACCAAGGGTGGTATTCGCCCTTCTGACCACCGCATCACACTGCTGACTCATGTTTAGCCCACAGTCAACCAGTACCCTGAGGTCTCTTTCACAAGTGCTGCTCTCCAGCCACTTATCACCTAACCTGTAATTATGACAGCTATTCCTATGCTCCAAGTGCAAGACCTTGCACTTATCCACATTGAACGCCATCCTGTTGTCTCCTGTCCACTTCCATAGTCTGTCCAGATCCTTTTGGATCTGGAGTACCTGCTCCTCAGTTGAGGCCACTGCTCCAGTTTTAGTATCGTCCACGAATTTGATCAGCAGACTGTTCACCCCTTCTTCCATGTCATTTATGAAAAGATTAAACAGGATCGGCCCCAGGACAGAGCCCTGGGGGACCCCACTTGCCACTGGCCGCCATCCCGATGATTCCCTGCTAATGATTACCTTCTGATTTCGGTCAGTCAACCATGCCCTAATCCACGGGACAGTGCTTTGGTGTATCCCAAAACTCCTCAATTTCTCCACCAGGATATAATGGGGCACTTTGTCAAAAGCCTCAGTGAAATCCAGGTATACCACATCCACTGCATCCCCTCCATCTAACCATCTCAAAACCTTGTCATAGAATTCTACAAGGTTTGTCTGACAGGCCTGTTTTTGTGGAAACCATGTTGTGTGGCTGTCAGCCTCCCTTCCCTATCTAGCATCACTAGATCTCTACTATGAGCCTATGAGTTTTTTCTATTATAAAACCTTTTTATTTAAACAGTATTTTAAACTCTAATATCTTTTTAGTTCAGTCACTCTGTTTTGTAATTTATTATTTGGGTCTGTTTTAATATTTATTGAGATTGTTGTCTTAATTGTTTTTAAATATTGTAAGCTGTCCTGAGATCTTCTATAATAGGATGGCATACAAAAGCTTTTAATAGAATAAATAAATAAATATTCCCATGCTATTTTGGGAGATGACTCAAAAAATAGCTGGGACAAACAGTTTCATTATGTTGGTTTTTGACTGGACTTAGTATTCTCTCTGGATAGGCATTTGCAAGATAGGGCACTGAACAGAAATGGTTCTAGGATTATTTTGCTGGGTTATATGCTTCCTATTAATTCTAATGGTAGCTCAAGGGCGATATCTGCCAGACTTCATGCATTCCTTTTGTACAGGTAGAGTATTTTTCAATGCGTTCAAATTTAATCCTGCCCTAAAAAGTTTATCAGTCAAAGATTGGCCAGAAAGGGATCATTTTCCTATCAAGATTGTCTCTGATTGGCAACTAAGCCACCCCAGAATCCATTTTAAATGGCCACTGCTGACCATAGGTTGCTCAGATGAGCTGAGTCTATGAATCCAGTGAAGCATGATCTGTCATGCAGTCCAACTACCGGGACCGAGTCATTTGGAAGTCTTGGAGGGCTGATAGCAAACTGCTGACTATTCCAAAACATTGCTGGTAAAATGAGGCCCTACACTTGGAGGAGGAGGGAGGCAGTAGTAGAGATCCAACTCAGAGGCCTTGGCAGGGCATGCAGAGAATGAAAGAGGAATCAGCAAGCCTTACCTGTAGCTCTAAGCACTCCAGATCAGAGAAGCAGTATAAGGTTTTCATTCCAACTTGTTCATCTTATGGGTCTCTAATAAAAGAAAAGGCTGCATCTATTAGGCAAAGGTGGATGGATCTGGGATTGGTGGTGAGACAAAAACATAATGCTAAATTTTGGACTTCAATCAATTCAGTCAATCCAGAGTGAGATGCTTTTCCTTGCTTACATTAGAAGCTCAACTCTCTGACTCATTATGGCAGCAGCTCCTTGAAAATATTTAAAGACCTGTCATTGTTGAGGGTAATTCCTCTTGTATGAATCTTCCAGTTGGTTGCTGCTTTCAGTTTTGGAGATTAAGCATCTACTCTATAAAGCAGCTGGGAAAGTTATGTTTACATTACTTAAATGTAATCTTGCTTGGACGGTCCTGATGTTGGTGATTAATTGAATGGGAAGCATTCCCACAGGGTGGAGATCTAGCATTCTTGTTCCAATGCATACCAAGGCAAGAGATCAGACCCTAAGAATGATGTGCCAGTCTGCCTCCTGGACATAGCTTCAAAAACAGTATAGAAGACTCCTTTTATACTCTTCTTCTAAGATTCCAAACAGTTGGAGTCTTAGAAGAAAATAACAGTTTTGCAGATGAACAAGCAAGGAAGAAGCAGGGAAGAAGAACAACTGACCAAAGTTTTGTGATTTCCCATCTGATTCAAAAAAATCTGAGAAAGGTCTGGAGGAAGACTGTATGTAGCCTTTGTGGATTTTACCTCTGCATTTGATCTAACAGAAAAACTATGGAGAAAACTATTATATAGAAGCACTGATATGCGGCTGCCAGTTTTGGTGCAGAGAATTCACTTTTATATAGGCTTGAAAGCCCATATTGGTTTGTTAGGAGTGATTTCTACTAAATCAATACCAGAAGTGGAATTAAACAGGGCTGCATACTGACCATTTCTTGGTTTAACTTCTACACAAGCAATCTAGTGTCAGGTTTAAATGAAATTATTTCTCTCCCTCCTTGGGACCCCGAAAGGTACAGTTGTTCTTATATGCAGATGATAACTCTTAGGACAACCTGTCAACTACTCTATTAGTTCCAAGGATACTTAATTTGGTTTGCAAGCAGTAGAAGCTTGTTATAAATTAATGTATAAATAGAGATCATATTGAAAGATTATACTGGTTACATTCTTCAGCTTGTAATCATCTTCACAAATCATGTCCTTTTTGTAAAAAATCTTCAAATGCTCACTTTTCAGAATGGACAAATGGCCTCAGTTTAATCAACAGAGGGTGCAGGGGTATATTTGTGCTTGGAAAAAATGCACATTTTTCCTGGTTGAAAAGTTCCATTTTTCTTGTTTGGGGGTAAAATGTTCATTTTCCAGATGAAACAACCATTGAGATGCAAAGCAGAACCTCAACAAGCTCCAATATCTTTCCTTTACCCATCCCAGATAGACATGGACAGATCTTCAATTTCTCTCTCTCAACATATTTTTTAAAATCTTCATTTTCTTTATTTCTCATTTAGGAAGAATTTGTGTTGTAGTGCTTTTTTTCTAGAACTGGTAGATGCATAGAGAAGATGGCGTTAAAGGTCATTTTCAGTTGTTTGGTTTTATGATGGCACTATTTGGCATTACCTTGACAAAAACTGAGCTGTGAATAGGTAGGGACCAGCTGTTCATTCAAATCCAGGATATATGCAGCAGGTGTCTATTCCTGGAGCACCAGGACCAGGGAAGACTGAAGTGGCTGGATCTCAAGACAATGCATGGCAGGTCCAGAGATGAAGGCAGAGGCAAAGATGAGTTGCTGAGTATGAGGCAAAGATGAGTTGCTGAGTATGAGGCAACTCCAGAAGCAAAGCCAGTACCAGAAACCCAACACGGCATGGCAGGACCAGAACTGGGGGCAAGGATCAGATACCTGGCAAAGGTGTGGTAACAGCAGAGGCAAAGGTGGAATGGGGGCAGGCAGGAAGCAGGCATGAGTAGAGCTTTTGCAGGACTGCAGGAAGGCAGCATCTCAGGAATGCAAGGCAGCCCCATAAAGCCTCCTTCTTGCAGAACCACAGTGAGCAGCCTTTCTGAGTCCTCCTGGCCTTCCAGATGGTCCTTACGATGGTAGTGGCTCAAAGTCCCTGTGGGCACCCACAGGCTTGATACCAGTCCTTGCAAGGTGACCGAGGTTGCCTGCTCTAACAAGCCACCTTGGGGAGTCACACTGTTCAGCAGAGGCTGACATACTTGAAATCCAAATTCAGGCTTCAAAAATTGCGCTCTGAATTTTGCCATGGAGTTTTTCCAACCACAAATACCTGCAAAAGCTGTATCTGTTTGTAAAAATCATGTTACAAGGCTTTGCTTTTCCAGATTTAATTTACTAGATAAAATAACATACAAAATGGCATGCATTAGGGGAAATGCTCACAGAAGCACATCTGGATTAGGTATTTTCCAAAGCCTCAAAATTTGGGCAAGTTTGGACAGACCAAGCTTAAAATTGAGAAGTGGATGTGAATCAAGATATGAAGATTTTGTCAATGATAAAGTGGTAAACACTGGATATCTCCTCTTATATATTGGTGCAAAGTTGACAGGTACAAACTAGAATTCCACACTGAGTGTCCCTCCCAGCTCTCCAGCCCCTTGCCAGCTGTTTCTCTGCCCTTTGCTCCTTTGACACACTTTGATGTTCTTCACTACAGCAATTAGTGGGTTTTCTTTTCCTGCTCTCCTGCCTATTAGCTATAGGATTTATATGTAGCAGAAAAAAGTAGGCATGCAAGCCCGGAAAACCAGTCTGACCCCTCTGCTATCTGTGCCCTCTTGGAGTTCATTTTCTCATGCCTAACATTTCCTGCAAAAGTTGATAAATTAATTGGCATTTTCATCAGCAGGTTGTCACAGCTTGAAGCACGGACTCCAGAGTCCCAGAACCCCCGTTCTGTAAACTGAATGTGGCTGAGAGATAGTTGGGCAAGATAAAGTGGTGTCATCAAGAGATACAGTAAACACTTTTGGATAGATGTACAAGTTAGATGGTGTGGATATACAGACAGCATTAAAGAGATGGATACTGTGAGGAAACCTAAAATGATTCAGCCGACAGGCGAATATTGTGAATAGATGCTCCAGAGAAAAGGACCCTGCTAGACAGATAGATGCTTGAAGAAAATGTGTACAGCTGCAGCTTACACTGCAGCCAGCAATGCTAAGATAGATATTGTTGATAGATAAATACTATAAATAAATACTGAAGATAGATTCCTCAGCTCCTTCCGCTGGTTATGAATATTTCACATACAGACACTTTTCCATGGAATGGCACAGTGTCTCCTTCAAAATGAAAAGTAACCCCAGTGGGCACATGTTTAATTGTGCTGTTAAACATTTAAGAGTGGTTAGCTGGAGCAGGGAAAACAGCCATTTATCAGCAGGTCCTGATGAATGCTTTACTGATGGTACAGTGGGGAATGACATACATTACTTCTCCAGGAAGAGAGAGTCTGTTGCAAGATCCCCAGTGCTAGGTATAACTTCCCAGATATAAAGGGTGCATGGCATGTATGTCCCGACACACAGTGCTGCTTTCTTAAAAACAACCAGACCTGGCTTTTCCAGGTCGCTTGTAGTGAAATGCAAGGAAACCATCTGTGTTGTTGCAAACTACCCAGAAAGCTTTGGTTTTCAAGCAGTATAAAAATAAAATGAAATTTTAAAATTATATATATGAAATGGGCTTTGGACAGCAGGGGAGAAGATACACACAAGGATAAGGAATCTTAAAGTATGGATGGACAAATCTATCATTTTTGCCATTCTTCCACATTCTACATTTCTCCTTTTTCATCTCAAGTTTTTTTCTGTTCTGTTTATAAAGAAATTTGCAAATTTGAGAAGTGTGTATCAAACTGCAAACAAAATCTTCAATCAAATTAAAATTCTCAATCATCTACCAGCAAATTGGGGAAGAAAATTATCAAGATACACACACACACACATAAATAATGTGGATCTGTTGGGCTAAATAGTAGCATTTGGCAAAGATGAGGATATCTTGATGAGGATATCAGGAGAGGAGCATGTCTATGTAGAATGGTCATACCATACTCGTACACTTGTGGTCCCCATTCTTTCAGGGAAAAATGACATTGTTTGCACAAATTTCAAGTTCCCGTTGGTATCCCACCCTCTCCGCAGCCTATACAATTTGCACAGATTGCTGCCATTGAAAAAGAATCCAGAATTCACGTATTAGCTTCACTTATTATTCTTTATTATTACATTTTTATACTGCCCATAGCCAAAGCTCTCTAGGCAGTTGACAGCAATAATCATAGAATCATACACTCAAGTCACCCATCCCACTTCTGCTCAGGCCTGATCCTTCTTAGCTTCACAAGATTAGGCACGATCAGGCACTTCAGGCTACATGGAAGCTTACTTACTACAAACTGAGTTGACACCACCAAACCAGAAAAATCTAACAAGCTTTTACCACCCCAATTAAAATGCTCATACTCCAGTTCATTCCATTTCACCCCTAGTTATTGCTTGCATCATGACATTTCAAAAGATGAAAGGAAAAGCCTATTAACCCTGGTGCTTCTCCAATGGTGGCCACTCTTAGCATAATTAAACCTTCAAAGGAGTCTGAAGCCACAAGAGCTTTCATTTCCCTCCTTCCTTAGAGAGGCATTACCTTAAAGTATATGTTTAATAAATCATTTCATCTGAAGAAAATGTCAACAGAAGAACAGCTTTGCACACCCAAATATTCTAGCCCCACGTCCAGCTGTCTCCAGGGTGTCAAGATTCAGAATAGTTCAGAAGAAATTATGCATACGTATCTTTAATTGCTTCCAACACTCAATTAAATGGAAAACAAACCTGAACGCTTCTACTTACTTCTGGTAATGGTGCTCACTGTTATGGCGGAAGGAGCCTCCCTGTGCCAACTGGCTACCTTGAAGAAGCAAATCTGCTGCTGATATCTAAGCATCATAAATGGAGGAATTAAATCCAGTTGAGGTTAAATAAGGAAGACCCTTTTCTCCTTCTACATTTGTATTTTTAAAGCATTTTTCATTTCATCAAAAAGGTTTCAATTTATCATAAGTTCCTGCAAGGTACATCCTGTACAGGTTTCAACAGTTTTTTTTAAACAATCAAATAGTCACATTTTCTATTAATTGTATTGTGCACTCATCAACCCCCAGTTATGATTTTTACAAGTTGTTTTTGTTGTTGTTGTTGTTGTAGTGGACTTTTGTGGGTTATCTTTTCTATATTATTGCTGCTGCTGCTATTAGGCTGGATGGGGAGAAAGGTATGCTTTCTGAAAGTAAAACAAAGTACCTCGGGTCAGTTTTATTTAATTGTTGTATTAGTCAATGTTATTCACTTGGTTTAATTTTGTGCAAACCACCCAGAACTCAGGAGTATGGGGTAGTATATAAATATTAAAATATATAAAAATACATTTCCCCACTTGTGTTCTTCCACTGGAAAACAGCATCATCTAAAGATTATGTAGCAGAAAAGTGAGAAGGGGAATTGTTTTTCTTTCCATAGTGCTCAGATCTCACTTCTGTGAGGAAACAAAATACAGTGAATTAAACAATGTGGTGTACAAGTGTTCAGAATGGCAGAATGGCAACTTCCGCTGCAGACCAGTGACAATGACCTAAACCTTTAAAGAAACAGGTTGGCTAGCCAACTGGTAGAGTTTCGGAATGCTGCAGGCAAGATCGATCCTGACTTCAGCCAAGCTTTTAGCAATCTAGCAAAAAGTGGCTGGCTACAGAATTGAACCCAAAGTGTGCTCAGCAAGGGCACCTTCTCTAACTGGGGAGAGCTATCAAGTGGGGTACTGCAGAGTTCAGTCCTGGGCCCAGTGCTTCTCATTTGCATTTGGATAAGAAAGTGCAGTGAACAATGATCAGATCTGCAGATGACACAAAACTGGGTGCAATAGCTAATACCTTGGAAGAGAGAAACAAGATTCAAGGTGATAGGTTGGAATGCTGAGTTAAAAAAAAAAACAGAATGAAATTCGATAGGGACAAATGTCAAGTTCTGCACCTAGGAAAAAAAGCAAAAGCATTTTTACAAGATGGGGAATACTTGGCTCAACACTGCAAGTGAGAAGCTCTTTGAAGTGTTTGTAGATCACCAGCTGAATATGAGTCAACAATGTGATGTGGCAGTAAAAAGGACAAATGATGTTTTAGGCTGCATTAATACAAATATTACTTCCAAATCATGTGACGTACTGGTTCCCCTTTAGTCAGCACTGGTTAGGCTACATCTGGAGTACTGTGTCCAGTTCTGGGCACTGCAGAAGGTTGCGGACAAGCTGGAAAGGGTTCAGAGGATGGCAACAAGGATGATCCAGGATGATCCAGGCCCCTTCCAACTCTCCTATGAAAAACAAACAAGCAAAACTAGACCTCAAAATTCACTGTTTCCAAATCGAATGGCAGTTCAGGATTAACATGTATGAAACATTTGTCCTAAGCAACTGCCGTCCAAAAGGTGAGATTTGGCTACTGAGGCTGACTGTACGCACAGTAAAATGAGAAGAGCTGCCCTAGCCCCGTTATGGGTAATCTTCTGCTGAGCCCTGGCTTGTGGATTTCCTTAGCTGGGGTGATCAAGCTCAGTGAGGGCTTTTCTGTGGGCAGGTGGTAATATTCTGTACAGGCTGAATAACAACCAGAGATCTCTATGGCTGTCAGCTGAAGACCCACACACATGGTGAATCCAGAAATGAGATTATACTGATAAGAAAGTAATTGAATGTTGCAGGCCTAAGAAAAGTTAGCTTGACAGTATTGGTGAAAGTAGAGGGTAGTAGCAGCATTCACTCTGTCAATGTTTTTCTTTCTCGCCATTAAAATACTGTAGTTCATATCACTGGAGTGTATTACTTTTCATCCAGAGAGTTATCTAATCATAGGGTGGTTTGCTACCTGCTGCTTGGAGAGATGTATGAAGTTTTCAAAGTTTCAGGCTTAAGGTAACATCTGAAATATAGATTTCTCAGATCACCTTTCTCAGATCACACTAGCTGCTTGATATACTGCTTTATGAGATAAATGGATAGCCCATCTTGCCTGAGAGATGTTTTCTGCTGCTTGATAATGAAATGAGCCATATTGGAGAACCATTAAATCCGACACAGTGCGTATGTGGAGTGACCACGTGGAGAAGGAGGAGGAGGAGAAGAAACCTTACCATAAGCCAGGGAAGAGTTAGAAACTATCCAATTTTGTTTCGAAACAATGGACCTTCTCTATGCCTCCATCAGAGGAAGTCCAGCCATAGCCTTTTGTTCACACATGCAAAAGCTGTGGTTGATTGTGCCTTGATTGTGATAAAATTGGGCAATAGCTTGAGCTGTGAATCTGGCTGCATTTATTGTTACTTTACTATGTGCCACCCAAGAATGATTTTAATGAAAGGTGATACCAAGATATTTGTACTGTTAAACTTGCTCAATTTTGTTCCAGTTACAATTCTAGCTAAGATGTTTCTATTTTTTTCACAAAGACCAAAATTTTAGATTTTTCATAATTTAATTGTGAGTTGTTGAATGTTAACTATTCCGCAAATCTGTCAATCATGCGCTTTAGACTGATGCATGTTCAAGAGAGAAGTGTACCATCATCTGCATGCACAAGCAATGGAATTCATCCAGTACCAAATGTAGGGCAAAGGTCATCAACTACCTCTAGATATGGAGCTAGACCATTTAGAAAAAGATTGAACAGTAAGGGAGTAAGAATATAGCCTTGTTTAATTCCCCTGGTATCTGTTCAGTTAATTCTCCACTCCAGGAAGATCGAATCTGGCAGGACATATTTGAGTATAACACTCTGTTAAGGAATACAATTCTTCTGTCCATATCTAGTTTGTGGAGTTTCTTCCATAATATCTCCCTGTCAATCAAATCTCCCTTTAGAAAGGCTATGTAAAGTTGTGGGTTTGCTTCCATCACGTGCTCATTGATAACTGCCTAATTCTCTTACACCTTATTAAGAGTTGACCTGCCCTGCCAGAAAACTGCTTGTTCTGGACTGAGGATTGCTTGGCTTCTGGTCCATAGAAGAAGATTGTTTAGTAAATATCTCCCATACTACTTCCCAATGACCAATGATAATAGACTGATGGGTCTAAAATGTGATGAAATAGTTTATGATCACCCTTTTTATGAATGGGTACAATTGTCCCGTTTGCCCATTCCTTGGGTAATACCCCTGATGTATTTATCATTGTAAAAAGCGGGGCAAACAAAGTCACCCACCAATCTGATTCACATTTCGGTAGGTCAAGTGGTATTATAACATCAGGGCCTGGGGTCTTCCCAGATTTTAGCTGGAATATTATCTCTCTGACCTCTTCTGTCATGACGCAAGGCCAGACAGGGAGGTCAGGGGATATAAAATCTATTTGATGTCCAAAGATTTTGTTCTTATCATAGAATATCTGTGAAAAATGCTGAGACCATATGTTAGGGGGGATTGTGGAGGGATAATACAATACTGTCCTAAAAGAACCAGCCACAATGGTCCAGAATAATCTATTGTTTTTCTGAGCTACTGGTTCTAATAATGAGTTCCACTGATCTTCAATAAAACATTGTCTTTTCCCTAGCATAAGGGTACTAGGTAATTAAATTGACCTGAACAGAGGAGATGCCCATCCCATAGGCGCTGCTTGAATAAGTGGTTTGGCTTCAGCAATCAGCAAGAGCAATATAAGGATGTAGATGAATTTTGCTTGCAAATCTTGCAACTTGCCTCTTTGGAACCCAGGAAAAAGCAGAAGCAAAATTCTCAGGGTTTGTTTGTTTGTTTGTTTTTTCAATTTCCTGTACCTATATTCATATTCAAAAGTGTGTACTTCCACAGATAGACACTTTGGTAAGTGTACAGATCTGGAAATTAGAATCTCCTTCCAAACCCTGCCTTTTTATGATTTAGTCTATGAAGGGAAAGTGTTCATCTGGGCTATGTTCTCGGGAAAATGTGCAATTTTTGTTCCTAAAAATACACAATTTTTCTGTAGGGGGGGGGAAATTGAGCATTGAGGTGAAAAATGAGCTCAAGCATCACTTGTAAAATATTCATTCAGCTACCTACAGAATATCTGGCATTGCTTGAGTTATCAGAGACAACAATTTTTAAGTTTAACAGAATTCTTTGAAGTGCAATTTAAAGCTCATCTACTCTCACTTTCATTTCCAATAATTTTGCTTGTTTACAGTGGCAAAAGTGTAGATTTCTATGATTGGCTAAAGCTTAAATTGTACAGTTTTTAAAAATGCACACTTTTCAAACATCAAACATGATCCATGAATTAGAAAACTACTTGGTTTCCTTTTTGAGATTATGAATATTACAATTTTGGATAATTTGCAAATGTGAGCCAAACACATGTACATCTTTAGTGCTGACCACCTATTCTGCTGATTACATATATGCAATTGGGACATCATTGGTTCTAAAGATTGCTATCTGGGGAACATATTGCAGTGACCTAATGTAGCCAAGATTATTGGGTGAAGCATCTTGCTCTGAGCACTCTAAAACACTTTATCATTGTCAAGACTCATCCTTACATCTTACCTGGGGCTAAGTCCCCATTCCCACCCCTTTTAAGCTATCTGACTGGTGGATCCATAAACAAGAGAGTTGTCTGAAATCTAGCAAGTTAGTTTGGCTCAGGCTGGAAACTGTGCAGGTCTTTACCCAAAAGATGCTGGGACAGAAAAGCAGCAAATGAGAACATTACGTGCATGGAAGTTGCAATCTACATCTGTCTATTGCACTAATTAGAACTTAGAACGCATAGGTTTGTTGTGGGGTGAAAGAACAAAGTAGCTTGGCAAATCTGGTGGATTTTAGTTTTAGAAAACACATGCAGGTTTTTAATTTCCACCTGGGGATTGACATTTTCTTTTCCTGGCTGTAGTCCCATGGTCCTATAAGAATGATATTCGACTTTAGAAATCCAGGGTGCTGTAAGATTGTAGGAATAGGCAACCTACAGAATACAGGCAACAGAACTCAAGGCAGGGCAGAGCCCAAACTCAATCCACAGAGGCAGGACTGAGTCAAGGAACAAACTGAAGACAGGAAGAAGGGGTACATGACAGCACAGGACAAGGACCCAGTCATGAACAAGCAGAGGGTCAATAACCAGGAAGACAAATACAGCAAGGGACAGCTACCTGAGCCAGGATAACTGGACAGGCTTCAGGAAGCATAAAACATAGCGAACATGGCACATTAGCAAAAGAGAAAAGTGAGACAGGAACTGGATCTGGCAAAGATCAGGCAAGATGTAGGCACTGAAAAACAGCTAGCAGGAAGACCTGTACTGCTGAGGTGATGCAGTATACAAACCGGATTAGGTAAGGTGCAAGAGCTGGACCCCACAGTGCACCTAACAAGAAGACCTAAGGCAGTGGTGGCAAGCCTATGGCATGCGTACCACAGTGGGCACGCCGAGCCCTCTGTGTTGGCATGCGAGCCAAGTTGCCCCAGCATTGCCCCAGAGGCCGAGCATAGTTCACATAGGGGCCATGTGCATGCTCAGAAAGGAGTAGCGGCGCCAGGGGATGGCATTACAAGCCGCGAATCATTAGCTGCAACTTGTCCGAGCTTTCACATGGCCAGTCAGTGCACTGCAAAGGATATATACATATATTTGTTTGGACTGGCTGTGAGGTGTTTTTTCTAAACTAAAACTTCACTTTTCAGGTTTCATTGTGTTTAGAATGGGCAGAAATGATGAGCTGTGCAGAAAAAGCTTCTTAAGGAAGGCTTTTACAAAACCGCTCTCTTTTCAATGGAACTTTTGCCCTCTATTAGAGTTAGGGGTGTGCACCAAGGTAGGGTTAAGGCAGTGGTGGTGAACCTATGGCATGCTTGCCACAGCGGGCATGCACAGCCCTCTTTGTTGGCACATGTGCCAAGTTGTGCCAGCATCGCCCCAGCAGCCGAGCATCGGACCATGCAGGGGCCATGCGCATGCTTGGAAAGGAGTAGCAGCACCAGGCAATGATGTCATGAGCCACAACTCATTAGCCATAACCCCGTCCAAGCTCTTGTATGGCCAGTCAGGCTGGTCAATCTGCTGCCAAGGAGATTTATATATTGGACTGTCTGTGAGTTGTTTTTTCTAAACTAAAACTGCAGTTTTCAGGTTTTGTTGTAGTGTTGGCACTTTGTGATAAATAAGTGGGTTTTGGGTTTCCGTTTGGGCACTCGGTCTCTGAAAGGTTCGCCATCAGTGGCCTAAGGTAACTAGTGGAGGGAAGAGCTTACTCATATCTCTTCCTCCAGGTCTCCCTGTTGACACCCATTGGGAGGCTGAAAGCTCCGTAGGGCCTAGGGCTAAATCCTGCAACTGCCAGGTGGTTCTCCTGATTCTCAACCAGCAGATGGATCCCTGGAGCTGCCCACATTCTGACAATCAGGTCAGGTGATACTGTTTGACTCCTAATGAAAGCACCAAGATCAGACCCATTCACTGATCCAAGCAACTGAAAAATCTGTGCTTGCAGTCAAAGGAATATTTTCCTCAGAGATAGCTCATGTGGCACATCAATTAGCAGATGCTTACTTGTTACCAAGAACATTTGTTGGTGAAGAAAATAGATAGCCCCTTCCATAAAGACGAGAGTGCATTAACAAGAAGTAAATTCAAAGATTTCGGTTTTACATGCAGGCAAACATTGCAGCTCCCGTTAGAACTGTTGGGTTTTAAGCTATGATCTGAACCAGCATGTTTTACCTTTCCCCCCATAATATTAAAAAGTTGGTCTCAGACCAAAGCCCTCCACTCTTTCTCATTCCACCACAGCTGTACCACAAGGGGCAAAGAAGAACTCACCACATAAACATATTTACATAACCCCAGGCTCAGTTATAATGAATGATGAATACATGAATAACCTAAAAAGAATTAAGGATTTGCAAAGCAATTACACGCATCCTCCATAAACTCCATTTCCCAAGTTGCAGCTCTGGAGAGCATCCTGGAGTTGAATCTGAGCAATCTGACACAGCCTGCTGTTGATTCCTTTCCTCTCAGAAGGCCATTTACTTTAATGCCTTTACACGTGCCCAGCTCTCCCAGATGGGGTGAGGAGGGAGGCAGAGACCCAGAAATGTCATGTCATGGAATCACAGAATAGTACTATTGGAAAGAACACATAATGCCGTCAAGGTCACTCCTTGCCCCCCTCCCCCCAGTTAAAGCATCCTTGAAGGCCTTCAGTGTGGGAACGTCTATGATCTCCCTGGGTAACTGGTCCCATTGTCATATTGCTGTGGTGATCAGGAACATTTCCCTGATGTTCAATGACAATCTGGCACCTTGTATAGAGAGGCTAATATTCTGCATGATGGGATGATCAAGGAGAGATCCTAGACCTCCTGGGAAACAACCTTTCAGATACTTAAAGTGTACTATCCTATTTCCACTTACAGTTATCATTCCAAAGGTTATTCGTGGAATTGTCCCATTCTTTCAATTGCTCTTCATAGGCCTTTATTTCGTGATCTTCTTTGTTGCTCTTCTGTGAACCTTTTCCAGTGTCTCTGCATCTTTTTTCAACAGTGGTGCTCGGAACTGGATGTGGTGCACGAGATGAGGCTTAACCAGTGCAGAGCATAGGGGAACTAGGACTTCACATGATTTGGAAGTGATAGGTCTATTTCTATTAATGCAGCCCAAAATAGCATTTGTCATTTTAGCAGCCACACGACTCTTTTTGACCCATATTCCACAACCATCACAAGATCCTTCTTGCTTGTAGTTTTGATGAGTCAAAACTCCTCCTTTCATTCCCCCTTTCCTAGATGAGAGGAGGGACATATGGAGTGGCATTTGCCCATGGAGCCAAGCCCTCATCCCCTTTGGATTTTCTGGCTCCCTGCCTGTATTCATTGTGGGTTGACCTGGTCCCATTTTGAGCCACTGAGTATGAAGTTTTGGCAAGCAGTTTGGCCAAGTGCTGCTTGCTTCACACCCCACAGTATAGACCTGGAGCGTGGCAAGGGGCTGCAACTTGTCAGTGCTTGGGTGTCATGCCCAGCAGCAGCACCCAAGCAGCGCCCTGTCTATGAAGGCTTTTTAAGAGTGCCTACTTTTACCTTGTCTTTTATTATGTTACTTATGTGCAAGTAGATGATGAATGCGATGATGACAGGAGGAGAGCTGGAGAAGGCCCAGAAGCTCTGGGTTCAAACTTCTGTGCAATCATTAATTTACTTCCTTAAAGGGAGAAAAATCCACGCTCGGTGTTGTGCAAACACTGCATCTTTTAACATCTCTCTGGTAGCTTTAGGCCAAGCAAACATTAATAAAACAAACTGACTTGAACAGATGCAAGGCAGCCACAAGATAGAGAGATGTGAGCTTCTATACTGATCTCCGAAGTTTCCCTTTTTTATTTTTATTCCTTTTTTCTCTTATTTTCCCCATTAAAAAAGAAAAGGCTCTAATTAAATTTTAGCACAGATGCACAAAAGTGTTGAGAGGAGAACTGATCTTTTATTTTTTGATGCAGAGATGTGTTTCTCCCGGGTGTTTCTTGCAATGGCGGGTGCACAACTTAAATCACTCACAGGGCCACTTTGTTGTGGTATATTAATTCAAGAGAGTGGCATCACTATGGTAACCACCAGAAGCACTCTTACTGCCAGTTTAGTTCAGAGCATCCTTGTGAACCCCCTCCTTGGCACCCCTCCCCTGTGTCATCACTGTGTGAGCCCAGAGGGCTCTTCCTGGGCTGGCGTCAAGAGCAGGTGTGGCTGGCGGGAGGGCACACTGAACCACAGAGCCACGGACTTGCTCTTTCCCTCCACTTCTGCTACCTGCTCGAAGGCCTGCAATGCCATGGCCCCCTTGCTCTCTGGTGGTCTGCCTGCCCAGCAAGTAAGCAAGTGATAGCAAGGATGGGGGCGGGGGAACGGGATTGGACCGACAAGGTAGACTCCTTTCCCCAAAAGTTCCCCCAAACCTCTAGCTACAACGGAGCACCTCCTCTCCTGCACTACTGTGAGGTTGCACCCCAATTTCTCAGCCTGGTCCACCTTCACTTGCACTGCCCTGAAGAGGTTAAATGCGCCGTATCGCATATCAGCTCCTTTCTCTGTACCCCATAGCACTCTCTCCTCTCATGGTGCGCATCCTTTTTCCTTGCTCGTGTTGCACTCCCAGCTCTGATTTGTGCCCTCCCTTTCTGTTCCCCCATCCACAGACCCCTCTACATTTTAAGTGTCAGCGACTCACCTATAGCCATGCATCTCTACACCCAATACAAATGGGGCCAGGCTCCCTGAAAGGCTGCCTTCTCCCATAGAAGCCAACTGAGGCTATATGAGCTGCATGCCCCACTTCCTGCCTAGCAAGTTTCCCCCTTACTATGGCATGACAAAGGCCCACAGTCGGCATCAGGCATCCATTTTTAATCAGGCCAAACCAATTACGAACATTACAGGCATCAATTACCCTGGGAAGTTCTGAAAAACTAATTAGAACAAGTCCTAACGATGAATTATACCTTCCTTTTGACTTTTATAGAGAAAGCAGTGGTTGGGTGGAACGGGAGGAGGGGGAGATATGAAGTTGAACTGAGGCATTTCACAGGGCGGTCTTAGCAAATCCATGCAAACCCAATCTAGGATGTTGCTCATTTGGAAGCATATGCCAGGTATCTATGAATCCTTACTGTGCAGAACTGTGTAATTAGCTTCACTGCCAAACATTGCACACATCAGACGGTTTCTGTTCAAAGAGTGAGAGAGAGAGGATGGAGGAGAAGACCTTTATGTGGAGGCAGAGGATGCCACAACCAGCATGCCTGCAGACAAATGGCTGAAACCAGACAGTCACCTGGTTTCTGGCCAGCCTGCACCTGCAGCCTGCATCCAGGCCCAGGTGGCAACCTTCTGCCATTACCTCTTCTTCTCACATAATGTAAAGCACAGGGTGGGAGTTCTTTCAGATGGACAGCTGAATCTTTTCTCTCTGAGGTCACAATCCAACGGTGGGCAATGCCAAAATGGCACCTTCCCCCACAAAACCCCTTCCTTCCAGTAATTAAACTTGGGAGAGGCATTCCTACCATTTAGAATGAGTAAGAAGCTGCACAAAACTGGAGAGACCACCAACTGATCCGCAATTATGCCCTCCAGAGAATCCAAGCAGGGCAGCCTGGGATCTCCAACATACCAGAATTTTGCCAAGGGCCTGAAAGGTACATGCTGGGATTCCCCGAGCCTCACAGATTGGCATACAGCACCTGTCAGCACTGATCATATACAATTTCACTCAGCGAGGGGAAAATTTGACTATATGGGTGCCATCCCCCATGCAATTTAAAAGGACAGCTAACTCGAGAGGTTTGGCACCTACACTGAAATGAATGTTTATATCAGTATTAAACATACAAGAGGAAGCACTGCTGGAGAGGAGGTGTGGCAGAGGGAATGAGAGAGGATTTGACAGAAGAATAAATAACAACCCCGGTGGGTTTGTTTTTCTCTTGTTTTGGTTATGTCAGCAGGAATGTGGCATTCCTGCTCATTCAAAGCAGTCTTTCAAGAACACAAGCAAATAAACAAACACACATACCCACATACAAAGCAGAACTAATTAAGATCAAGTCATCTCTCAATAAATATGCAAATTAAAAATCAAAACAAAGGAATTCTATTTATCACATCATAAAGTTGCAAATTGCTGCTGAGCCTCCACAGACCTCACTAGATGGGGGTTATGGGATGATAGGGCTTAATCGTAGAGGCCAATCAGCCTCTCTGTATCTGTGCACACTGAATGAATACAGTTTTGTTTGGTGAGTGAGGGCTTCCCAGGCGCACATACAGCAACCCCAATTTCCCCCATAACATCTCGGAGGAAGGATGGGTGAAAGAGAACAGAGGGGATGCCATGCTTGGCTACCAGCCTCCAGGCAGCCTCTTGGAGGGGCTCGTCATGGTCTCAGGCGTTCTCTGAGTTGCAACCCCATTTCTCCTGCATTTTCATAATTTCAGCTGGGGTGGAACTCCCAAGGCATTTATGGGCAAGTGATTAGGAAATGTCAGGAGCCAAAGTGCTAGTGGGATTTCTTGGGCTGTGGGCTGGTGGGAAGCTTTGTGCCCCAGGACTTGCACAAAGTATCGATCCTTGTGATGCTCAAAGATATCCTCTCTAGTTTCACCCTCTTTGTGGGCAGAGATATCGAGACACCATATTCCAAGATGGAGAAAATGTTTTCTGTTTCTAGGTGTCAGATTGTTCACCAGTAGGCATGGGTGTAAATGATCTTTTTCCAAAGGGATTCTTTTTATTTATTTATTGCCTCTATATTGGGCCCAGGGGAAGGATGGATGATGTGCCATTATTTGTCTAGCAAAGAGGATTAATACACATTATTAATGTTTTTTTCTTAAAATATGCATTTCTTAAAATATTTTCAATAAATATGTGATGTGTGAAGATCAGGTCAGTTTGTGTTATAATCCAAATTCTATCATCAATGGGAAGCATGTCCTCACCCAACATGTAGCTGAACTTTGCTATGGCCACCAATTTAGATGGCTGTGAAAACGGGTTAGACAATCTCAAGACAAGGCTATCAGTGGCTACTAGTCATTCATAGCCTGAAAGCTTTAGAAACATATCTTCCCTGTGCTACCTCCGTATGCATGCCAGTGCCTGAGACTGCTATGCTGCTCCTATGCTGCTTGGGAGTTCTCCCAGGATGCTGGTTGGTCACCAGGTGAACAGGACATGGGAGCAGATAAACCTTCAGGGATGACCCTGTGTGGCTCTTCCTCTGTTCTTATTTGGATAAGAATTAGAATTAGGAACAGCTGTGTCAACTGGGACTGTTCAAGCACTGAAAGGAGGCCAATAAGAGGGAACATGATAGAGGTGTTTAAAATAATGCATGGTGTATAGAAAGTAGAGAAGGAGACATTTTCTCCCTCTTCCCTAACACTCGGACCCAAATGGGTCATCCCAAGGTCAGAGGTTTAGAAGAGTTCAAAGGAGTTCTTCACACAGCATGGAATTTGCTGCCAAGGAAAATGACCTCCAATCTGGTTGGGTTTAGAAGGGGATTGGACAGAGTCATGAAGGAGGAGGCGATCCGTGGCTGCCAGGTTTGCTAGCTGTGTGCTGATACCAGTTGCTGAGGAGCTTGGCAGGCAGAGGTCTTGCACCCATCCTGCTGGAAGGATCCTGTGGGCACCTGGTATGCCACTGTGTGTACAGAGTGCAGGACTAGATGGACCTTGGGTCTGACCCAGCAGGACTTGTCTTATGTTCAAACAAGGCTCAGAGAACATTATACACAAAGATTTCAAAAGTAGAGCCCTCCTTTCCCTGCCTCCCCAAGGAAATATGCACAGCATTGAGCACCTCAAAAATAAATTGCTAGTTCTCGGGATTTCCATGGAGTAAAATGGCAACTTTAAAATATACAACTTAAGCCAACGTTTTGTTGCCATGTTCTATCTTGTCCAGTTACTCTGGGATCTATGGTGTTGCTGCCTGATGCCTTACAATGCTCCATGACTTCTCACCTCCATTTTTACCTCTGGTTCTCTCTCTCTTTGTGATTTTCTGGCAGAAGCAGCAGCAACTGCAGTGTGGAGACAGATGATGAGCTTCCCTGTGGGGATGAGGTAGACTATAACACTGACAGCTGCTCTGACCAGGAAGGAGACTTTTCAGAGCTCGACAAGGACATCTAGTCACATCCCCACCCCTAGAGATGAACGTGGGAAAGTGCCGGCAGAGGCCAGTGAAGGGTACGTGGGAGTCCAGACAGCGAGCAGCCAGTAACCAAGGCATCCCACCACCGTCAACAGAGACTCCTGTGGAACAGCGAGCACTTTCACTTCCCAACCAGCCAACAAATGGGCCACTCTTGTTTCTGCTTCTTTGGGGGTGGTGACAGTTTCAGTCCCAGTTGTCTTGTACTAGTTGCATTCAAAGATGGCTGGCTGGCTTGCTTCCTTGCTTCCTTGCTCCCTCCCTCCCTCCCTCCCTCCCTCCCTC
This sequence comes from Varanus komodoensis, assembly GCF_004798865.1. Taxonomy (NCBI): domain Eukaryota; kingdom Metazoa; phylum Chordata; class Lepidosauria; order Squamata; family Varanidae; genus Varanus; species Varanus komodoensis. The sequence goes on along the minus strand of NW_025335380.1, from coordinate 188,667 downwards.
CCTCCCTTCCAGTATGTTAGGACAACCTGTGGAAAAAGGGAAAGGATTTGCCATTTTTTTTGAACTATCCCCAAATGATCCTTCAAAATACTCCATGCTAATATCTGGCAGAGGAACTGGGGAACAGTGTCCCTCAATTTCTGTCAGCAGTTTGTTGTGGATGGGTTTCACCATTAACCGTGGCATTAACACTCCCTCCCTCCCTCCCTCCCTATGCTTTCTGTCTTTCCCACTTTTTTGTGGGGTGTGTGTGTGGAGGAGTATGGATACCGCTGAAGGTGACAGTAGCAAGTGTTTCAGTGAGCCAGCTACCATGCCTCATTCTCCACAATGCCCCAAACTTGGACATTAATTACTACTCAAAACAATGGTGGATAATCTTGAAAGAAATTTGCCAGAAATATTCAGAGAAAAATATCTTTTGAGAAGTTTGGCTCAGCTCTTGTAGTGATGGGATTCTGGTGCAGCCCACTGAAATTCTTGGGAGAGTGCTTAGATTTTGGTTCACTCTTTTCATTTTTTTTTTTTTTTTTTTAGTTTTGGTGGGGGGCTAGTTCAAATGGGGAAAAGGCATCTTTCAATGCAGGAAAATGTACATTTCTGTGCATACTTTTTAAATATTTGCACCCCCTTGACAAGGGTATGAAAGTGAACCTTTGTATCAAACTGTGTGTTTTTAAAAGAAACATATATTTACTGTGATCAAACAGGACTTCTGCTGACATTCACATTCAGGACAAGTTTGCATGGCTTCTGAAGAGAAGTGGAATTTTTGTAGATCCTTTAGCACTGTTATCAATCTTTCTGTGTGGGGAAGCATGAACACTCACTGACCAAGGTTTGGCTAGGTTGTGTAAGATTGTTCCTCCCATTATTGTTTCTGCCTAGTTTGACACACCCATGGTTTTATTAACTAGTATGACTAGTTTTTGGAATAACATATATAATCAGTATTTATAAACCACTGAATACAGTGATTTATAAATATTGTGAAAACCACAGTTAAAATAAATATTCTGTACTGCATAAATATAAACCATTGCAACCTAAAAAATAAATAACAATAAAATGGAAAACTTGCATAAACTAAGAGTGTATGTTTTTCTATAAAATCTGTTCCATCTGGATTTCATGGAATGCCAGTTAATTCTGTTTTGTTGCCTGATTATTAATGGAATCAGATTTTTCTCTTTCCAAAACTTGCTATCATGTGTCTATGTGCAAATCTGAACTTCAAAATTCCAAATTTTCAAATTTGCAAAAAAAATTGCCTTAAAAATTCAGTAGTCACTTTCAGAGAAATTAGAACATCTTTGCATCTGTTGTGGATCTCTCCAGCATCCCTTGTATATATAAATAAGTTCTGAAGTCATTTAAAGATCACAACATTGTTGTAACCCCCACAAAGCTTTGGCTGTGGAGTGGTACTGAAATGAAATAAATAACAATAGCATTGCCTACCTCCCAAACCACATCCATACAGTAGGGGCCAGTACTGAAAAGGTCTGCTTTCTAGACATTATTTGACAATATTCTGCTGGTTATGGAATGGGTCAAGAGACTCAATTTCCAGGAGCTACTGACTAATATTTTATCTGAACCATTCATATTTCTTAGCCCAGAGCATAAAAGGTAAAGACTGAGAACTCATCAAATAAGGCCCAAGTAAGGTGTGAGGTAGGGTAAAGCAGGGACCGAAGCAGATGGAGTAGAGCATTGTCAGGTCAGCAACCTGAGCTGGAAACCTTTCAAAAAGCGTTATTGTTGATATTATTTTTGCACCATCACCCTAGAAGGTCCCAGAAAAAGAGTGAAGCTTCAGATCAATGTTGTTGTTTTAAACAATTCAAAAACAATTGAACTACTTAAAAGAACTAGTCAACATTCAGTGCTCAAAACAGTAGTGCTGATGGTGATACCCAGAAGTCCATGAAAGAAAGTCCATGAAAGTATGCGCAGAACATTTCACAGGCCAGGCACCGTAATCAAGAAGAGCCTTTCTCAGCTCCTCACTGTGCAGCAAAGAAACCTGAAATGCTTGTGAGAATGCCTGGCAGATATATAGAGGAGGAAGCAATAATTAAGCAGCACTTTTGTCGGGTTCACTATTTCATCCATGGTGATTTGCACAATTTTGGTAAGGGAATTTTGATATATGTGTAAATGGCATGCATCTTCATTTCTGTTATACAGGCAATCTGATCTGTGGGTCAGACTAGATGGCTGGAGAGACCCCTTTTGGCTCGCTCTGATTCTATGTTTCTGTGATGCAAGTATGCACAATTGAAAATCCACCTCTCTGCTAGAAAGGCACATCCCCCTCTGGTCAGTAGCCTGCCAGTTTTGGCTTCGGGCACTATTTCATTAAGCCCAGCCTGCTTGTCAAAGCACTGACCTGTTTCCCCCCGTGCTCTCGCACTTCCCAAGCAGGAGAGAGGAACTGACTTGCTCATTGACAGGCGGTGAATTCCACTCTGGGGGATGCAATGAAGTAGTGTGTGAAGTGAGCAAAAGTGAAAGGAGGGGAATTTTTAGGAGGCAAATCCACCTCTGTGGGATGCACAGGAGATAGGCAGACTTCTGATCTCAAATGTCAAGTTCTCCCTACCCTCCCCCCCCCCACACACACACACATTTCTTCCATTAAATAAAGGGGGGTTTTGCAGATCCAGTCAATGCCGGCAGGGGTGAAATTAAATACAATCCACAGGGCCAAACTGGAAAAAAATCCATAGAGTTTTCACTCCCTGCAAACAGGATTCTCATCCTTCCCTACTTTCAAGTTGCCAGTTCAAGACTCCTGATGGAATCCAGTCCTGATATGTGGAAATGCTCAGGTGTTTTTGTTTGAAGGTCACAGGGCACAGGTTCCCTGTAACCTACTTTAGTGAGACCTACTTTCAGGTGAGTGTGGTAGGACAGCCTTGCAGGGCAAACCTGTGTGTGTCCCAGTAGCATTTTCCAATGATTAAAATGGGGCTTAGTCACATGGAAGTGGGCATAGGAATTCAGTCATGTTTCACCACATGTTACTGCCTTGATAGAAAACCAGATGAAGATGAAACTCAAATACTTTGGCCACCTAATGAGAAGGAAGGGCTCCCTGGAGAAGCGCCTGCTGCTGGAAATGATTGACGGCAAAAGGAGAAGGGAGCGGTAGAGGACGAGGTGGCTGGATGGAGTCACTGAAGCAGTCACTGTGAGCCTACGTGGACTCCGGGGGATACCAGACTGATAATCCAAGTTGCTATTCATCCTATTTTGGAGTATGAAACCACTGTCCACCATAAATTAGTCATATTTAAGTAAAGTTATTGATGGTTGTTACAATGGTAGGAATGAAACAGTGCTGGAATAAGGACTGTGAATGCTCACTGTCAAGGAATGCTAATGAAGAGGAAAACAAAAGCATAAAAACAAATCAGGTTGGAAGAGGAGAAATGGAAGAGTCTCTTCTGGAAATGGACATGGCTGGCTGACATGTTGTACAAGAACAGCTCCATCCTTACGGCATTATTTTGCTGCAGTGCCTCTTGCTTTTACTGTAGTTTTCTACAGGATGAAATACCAAGGTTACTTTTGTCCTGCATAAGTTCCACTTGCAATCAGCTATTAATGATGGCCAGTCCCATTCATCTCTCATCTATAAAGGATGTCACTTTCAGAGAGAGGAAGAGAGAGAGCGCGAGTCAGGCTCAAACCTCGAACGGAACCCCTGCCAGACCAGCCTTCCCTGATGCGAAGAAAAACGTCACTGCCAGGGACTCTGCGGCTGCTTAACTCACATCTCACTCAGCTCTGTAGTGCATTAGAATTCACTGAGAAGGATTCGTCTCCCCTTCGGGTTTAGTAGTAAATGGGATTGACTTTTTCCCCCTTCTGTGTCATGGAAATGTTTAAAATGTCATAAAATAATAATAATGAGACAGGGGAAATTTGTGGCAGTACAAGAGTACCACAGGTAAAGTCTGTGCCAGTCTTGGCCTTTCCAGTGCTTCTGAGGTTAAAGAAAGAGCCCCGAGCCCTGGATGGAGTATAGAACGGGGTGCAAAGAACTGCCATTTATTATACTATCTTTACTGTCAGCCTTCTTGAGGCAGGCAAGCGACAGATGCTAAGCAGCAGAGGGGAACTCTCCGTTGCTACGCCGTTCTTTTCCCACATTTGGTCACATTTATGCTCAGACAGTGCGAAGTCATTCGTAAGGAAGGGATAATGCAAAGCAAGCCTCTGTCAAAAGTTTGAATAATCAGAAACAATGCACCCTGCACATGTATTTGTGTAAGGGGAGGAACTTTCATCTGTGTGAAAAAGTGCCTCTCTTTCTCCATGACCTTTCAGCATTGCGTGAAATTAATCATGTTCATGCAGCTGAAATCACGACCCCAACCCATCAGTGATCTGCACGGCTGTGTGGGGACTAGAACATGCATCTCCAGAGTCCCAGTCCCCTACTCTTAACCATTACACCATACTGCCTCTCAGCATCTTTGTCCTTTCCATTTTTCCCTCCTCACTTGCTACCAACCAATCCATGTGTGTTTGCTACCTTCTCTCTCTCATATCTGGGGATGTCAGAGAAAGCTGCAATGCATTACAATGAGTTTGGATTTGTATGAACCCAACCAGCAGGTGACACAGTGGATTGACTTTTCCTGAATCTTGTGGATTTTACAGACTTGCAGGCCACGTTTCTATTGGGAGTATTTACACTAAGTTGCATTAATTATGTATTAGCAGAAGAGTGCATTGGTTCTGGTTAAAACAACAGCAACCCTGGTTTTCTTAGTGAGCGATGGCAGAATTGAAGCCACCCAATGACTCATGGAATAGATGTAACAACACCTGTGCGTTTCTAGTGCTATCCTGTATCAAACTCTGGCCCTTCTCCCATCTCTCCTGCTGTCTTGGCTTCTCTCTTCCTGAGGTTCTGAACTGCAAGTCATTTACACACTACTGCCAACATACATTTCTATAGCATGCCTGTTCCTGCATGTTAATTTTCAAACCCTCTCAAATACATTTTTGTTGCATTTTCAACAAAAAACCTTGAGAGTTGTGTAAAATGTATGCAGGAGAAAACAGAACTGCATGATTCATGGGACCCAATGGATGCTCATACATAGATGAGCAGGACCCTGATTTTGCAAACCACCTTAACTTGAATGCTCATAAGCTACTTTCATGCAGGCTCATCATGTGTGTCTGTGGGTGGGTGAGTGGGGAGCACATGAATCTGCCTACACAGGGGAATGCTCTCATGGTCTTGTTTCCATGTGAAAAAATGGCATGGATCTGAAACATGTCAGTTGGCAGATAAGTCAATGTCACATGCCAGATTTCTTCTCTGCTGCACAACTATAAGAGAGAATACAGCCTTGCTCTTTGTGCATATGGTCATCCTGCAAGTGAGGAGACACAGGACATGGTTGCCAAAAGGACCTCTGGAAAAACTGGCACTTCTTACACAGCACCTTCCTTTGGCTTGTGTATTGAGTAACTTGACTCCTTCTCCCATCTGGCCTCTAGAGGTCAGAAGAGGGCCTTCCTTGCTGCTCCCACTGGCGTTCTTCCGCAATTAGCATTCTCCCTGAGTCATGGTAATTAAGCAGAACTAGGCTCTGCACAGAGGAACGGAAATGCATTGACTTTAATAAAACAGAGTGTAAAACAATTTGAGATTAACTCCAGGCTTGTTTATCCGTTTGCATTTTTAATTCTGCTTGGGTGTTTTCCTGTTGAAGGGGAGCTTTCCCCTGGGCACCAGGGCTCCTGCCTAGCTTGTTAGCCACATTCTCCTTCTTTCTATTATTATGGTAAAGGGAGTCTTCTAGGAGGTGCTACTTCATGGAGACAGTGATGGGGCAAACTGCCTTTTAGGCTGTTCTCTCTATGGAGATATAGAATGAGCAGTGGACACTCTTCCCACATGGTCCAAGGATTTGGTGCAAAGACCAAATTGTCATAGAAGCATCTACTTCAAGCTTGGGCAACCCCAAGCCAGCAGCCTAATGTCAAAAACTCTCCAAGTGATCTGCCTTTCTCCTGTGGCCTGTTGGGCAGGAAAGAAGAGAAACAAGGAGACAAAGGGAGGCGTGAGCAGTTCCCAGAAAGTGGGGAAAGAGGAAAGAAAGGTGGCAGAAAGAGAGAGGAAGAGTGGGGCTTCCTACTCTGGTTCTGGTTCCAGCTATCATGGCATGGAATTGGGCCATCAGCAGAAAACAGCTATGAGTTAGCTGAAGCTAAGCAGCTCTGTGTTTGGGAGGAGATAATGTGCCTGGCATTCCATGAGAGAAAATAAATGAAAATAAACTAATAGAGCTGGAAACCCAAAGAGCTGGCTCCCATGGCACCATAAATGCATTCTTGCAGACACAAGCCTGCATAGGCCATCAAGAAGCTACAGAAAGAATTTCCATATCACCTCACAGCATCACAAATGCAGTGCCTTTTCCTGGAGTTGACTTGCACTTCCAGCTGCCAGGCATTAAGTGACTGACAATCAGGTGTACAGAAGCTAAATAAAGTTCATGAACCATTAAGTGAAAGGTGCCAAGCAGGTCCGGGCATGGCAATTCTTGGGCTTGGCTTCCTTTGGATGAGAAGTCGCTACAACTTCATGTAATGCATTTTCGAATAAATTTAGTGCATCTGTCACTGCCTCATATTAGAATCCCCACCTGTACCCCACTGGTCTGAGATCAGCTGAGTTCAATGATCAAAACATAAAAAGAAGGTGAAACATCAATAAAGCAATAAAAACACCAGTCAGTTGAACAAATTGTGACAGTTACAGTGGACATAAAACTCATCATACAAGGCAGGAAGGCCTGTCTAAATGTAAATGTCCAAATGTAAATGCTTTTGCCTGCCATATGCTGAACTATGGCTAGCATAGTTGTGAAATGTTTCTATTTACACCCAGCTTTTCAATTTGGGATTCTTACCATCACCACTCCAAATAATTCACAATTCAGGTTCACACAAGGATACTGCATAACTAGCAATATAGTTCTGTACAACTGATTCCGTTCACCCCTTCATTTGCAATCAGGGACATGCCCTTGTATGGTAGACAAGGTTTACTGTCCCCTGAAGACTGATGTCATTGTTGTGGCAGGGCCAGATCATTGCTTCTTCCCTCCTGAGCATGGATGCAGAAGAGCCTGTAGATGGTGGTAAGGAGCTGGTGGTAAGATGGCTAACCCATTGAAGCAGTGCATTTTTCCAGCACAGCTTGAAATTAGGGGTGTGGACTTTAGCCTCCGAGGTAGATTGCCTTGAGCAAGCACCCCAGGACACTGAAGGAAGGGCCAAAGACCTATGTGGTAGGGCTAGAAGCACAAGGTACAGGCATGGGAGCTTATCTTGAAGTGCTTAAAGCTAATGAAGATGCCTACAGGAACACATTTCAGCCTTTTAGAAACACTACGCAAAAGCTGGGAAAGCACCAAAGGATACATAGTTATGGGAAAGGGGGTGAGGACAGAGGAAAAGAGGGTTGGTCAGTGGAGAACACCACAGGGGCAGATAAAGAGCCCTGAAGGACTGCATTCGTAGTCTGGAGGTGTGTTTTTGCATACATGCTTTAAATGGGCATGCCAACCCTTCAACACTCTGTAATTCTCTCTTTCTCTGTCTGTGTGCATGCATACATATGTAAGGAAGAGCTCAGGTAGCAAGTCTTAGTCTGAGAATTGTGATGTTGTATGCATTTCCCTGGTTTTACCTGTAAAATAATACAGAATGATGCTGAGAATACTGGACCTTAAAAAATGGAGGACCTTAAAAAATACAGTGGAGACAAATGTTGACACGTGATCTGGCTATGCCTGGTAACTTAGGGCTACTGCCTAACTGAGAAGGAAGTTAGCTATTAACAGAACTCCTTCTTACACTAAGCAGATAATAGATGAATTCCTTGGTTTAGCATCTCATCATGGCAATTCACTCCTCTTTCTGGACACCCTGAGAAGTTGGTTAAACTTCTCATCTTCAAATCAAATCCCAAGATTTGGAGACTCAGACTAAGCTGCATGTATTCTCTCTCCCAGCAGAGACTCCCTAGTGATGCCTGTTGGCTGCATTTGAGGTAGGCAGGCTGCCATGAGCAGGGCTTCTGGTGGGGGCTTTCAGGGGATCTGCTGTTCATCCACTGTAAGGGTCCCCAGTTGAGGGGGAAGACTAAGGCATGCCTAGCTGCAGCGGTGCTGGGGGAAAAACATGAGGGGCAAATGCCAGCTGTAGTTGCAAACTCTGCAGGCCTGGGAGGGGGACTCTAGGGTGCTGAGAGGGGGAGCAGCATGGGCCATTGGTGGGAGGCTGTTCAGTGCTGTGTAAAGATAAGCACTCACTTGTTATTGAGGAAAATATCCACCACCAGTCAAAGATCAGGCAGGCCAGTCAGAAGGTGCTAGGTTGGTAACGCCTTGCTTGAGCAATGTAGACAGGAGCAGGGAGGAGGCAGACCTGGTGAAGAGCATCCCACCTGATCCGGGGAAGGGAAAAGGAACCCCCCACTCAGCCTAGGGAAGGCCCTCCATTGCCTCGGTGGGGCTCTCTGGGGCCAAAGTGGCTGTAAATGTGTAATCCACTTTTAGTTAGTGGAATTCCCTCCCAAGGAAACAGGGAGGGAATAAGAAAGACGAGGCCAGCACTTTTTCAAGGAAAAAGAGAGAAAGATCCAAACCTGCTCTGGCACTTTTCCATGGCTTTTGTGCTCACAAGAGCCCTGCATGATCGATTAAGCCCAAAGCCATCCAGAGAGCATCACAGGATTTGAACCTAGTGCTCCTTTCTTCAAATCCAACAGACTAACATGATACTGCACTGTCTCTCCCATAGGAAACCTTCTGATCATTATCTGGGACATGAAACTGAAGACCTTACGGACTGGTTCAGATACCTCTGTGTAACACTATCACAGGTGTTGACAGGCCGCGTCAGAGTGGTAATGTCCTGAATGTAATAAAGCAAAGCATAGGCATTTGATTCTTGGTCATTCCAATCCTAAGTACACCTCTTTGGATATATGACCTATTAATTGTAGTGGCAATTATTTTCCAAGTAAATCTACATAGGTTGTGTGTGTGAGCGAGCAAGCGAGTGAGCAGTAGATTAATTTAAAGTGACAGATAATGAACTGCTACTGCCTTGTCTTCTACCACCTGCTTACCAAAAATTGTAGACACACATTTGTCCAGGTAGCACTCACATCTCCAAGCCAGTCTCCTCCCTTTCTGCTTTCACTTCTCACCTGCTGGTTACTCTTCATTTGATGCGTGCAAATTGAGGCTTTTAGCATTTCAAAGGAAAGATGCTGAAGTAAGGGTAAATTACTCTCTGACACAAGAAGCTGCCAAGCTGTTCCATTTTAAATATATATAGGTCACTCATCAATTTAATAGTGTATATTGACTATGTTAACTGTCCATGAGATGGTTCTGTGCTTCAACTTAATAAGCATAATTTTTAAAAAGTCAGTTTTCCTGTGCCAATCTCTTATCACCCTGGGGAGTGAGAAATGGGGCAGGACTTCACTCTGGCAGGCAATTGAGTTAAAGAGAAGGAAGACTTGGGTTGAAGCAGTAGCTGTAGTTGGGGATTCAATGTCAGGTCCCATGCCAGAGAAGTTCTCTTCTGCACAGCTCTCAGATACAGAAGGCCTGGATGGGGCTTTTGTCCATGGCATTTCTAATCATTTTATTTATTTAAAACTTTTCTAGACCTTCCCTTACCATGGTCTTGGGGCAGTTAAACAATAAGACAATATAAAATAAAATAAAACACAGCATCCTAATGAAATTTCCAACCAACAATAAAACCCCAATTATCATGGGGTGGATGAGAAGCTCCAGTTACACTAGAATCTTTCTGGTTTTGGAAACTGCAGGAACAGAGACATTCCAATTGATTAAAAATGTGCTTCAAGATATTTGGACAGGTGCTCAAGAAAAACAAGTATAGGCACCATCTTAAAAAAAGCATTTCATGGCCTCTCTCCTACCAGAGTGAGCAGTTACTGTCCTGGGTGTCATTCGTCTTCAGAGGAAGAGTTAGGGGTCCTAGAGGTAAACTTCCATGAGATGCAGCACATGTGGGGAGACAGGAAGCCCTTAGGTAGATGCTCATGGACCCCTCCCCGCAAGAGGATAGTACCACTTCTGAGACAGGGATTGAGTAACTACCCAGCCCCAAAGGAGCTTCCTCATCTCAGAAGGCAGACCAGAAACATAGCTGTGATGCATGCCAGGCGCAGAAGAAAGCTCCTCATGAGTAAAAGACTATTCATAAGCAGATTAGCAAATTCTTCAGTTGGGCTCTGGATGGCCCTGCTTATCAGCCTCAGTCCTCAGCAGGAGTGGGAATTGAATCAGGTGTGTCTGAAAACTCTCATAGATTTGTCTTCCTTGCCCAAGTCCTGCTGAAGCCCTGGTGAGATATTTGAGATATTGCATTTAGAGCCCTTCTGATTCCCATGTGACTTTGTGGTTGTGCTCAACTGGTCCTTCTATTGAGAACGCAGGGAGCTTTTATTAAAACAAGAACAACAAATGCTCACACAATAAAGAACACATTGAATTCAAATGTTAATGGCAGAATAGTATGTTTATACCTCTTTTCTCATACAGACAAGATTGTAGGTGGAATCTATTGGCTACTTTGAGGTGTTTGTTATGTATAGAACATTCTATTTAGCCTTTTCTTATTAATCTGAGATCAAGTTTGGATGCTAAAACCATGCCATGTTTTGTATATTGGCTTAGTCTTTAGCTATTTTCAGTTGGTAAGACATTTTTTTCTGCTATGGCATCTTGCCCCAGATTCATTTCCAAGACCTCAGTGTTAGAAATTTTATAATCTTCCATCTCTTTAGTTGTTACCCTGTGAGCTGCCATCAGCATGAACCAGATGGCTTTAGACTCTTGGCCGGATCCTGTTCCAGTCCCAACCCATGGGCTAGTGGGAGGTTATGCCTTCCACATGATGTCTCCTCCATCACATATCTGTGACTGCAAAGTCAAAAAGAATGCCTCTTGCTTGGAGTTCCTACACCAATCTGCACAGAGATACTTAACTCTTAATTCATTATGCCTGGTGTGATTACTCCTTCGATCAACCCTCCCTGTTTTTCAAGTACAGAGGCTAGCAAGTTATTTTTAGTAATCAATTCAGGATGCTGAATTCTGCCTTCAAAGGCCAGAAATTCCTGGCTGTTGCTGCATCACAGCATGTACATCATTCCTTTCCAAGGCTTTCACCCTTCCTCCTTGAGGCTTTTGACCTTCACTCGAGAGTGTAAAGACTTGGAATGAGAGCCAAAGGCAACACTCTCCTGGAGATATGAGTGAGTCACTGCCTTCAGTGCCAGCTGGCTGGCTCAGTCTTGTCTTTTGTGGCAAGAGCCACTTCACCCTTTCTAGGTCCTCTGATGTGAAGCGAGCATTTGAACTCTTGGAGCCTTCCAGCCTGGACAGCGCACGGGCAGCATCATGCTGGTGCATAGAGCAGCAAGGAGGTTCAGCACGGGGGCCTTTTGGAAAGGGAAATTTAAAGGTAAGCTGCTTGGCTGCAAAGTGAGCCTTGTTTCAAACACTGATTGAGTCATAACGGAGCTGTAATGGTACTGCGCCTTCATGTTCTATTGTAGGATCGATGTAATTGCCAGCTATCTCAAGTCATGCCTCACGTTCCTTGGCTGCATCTCTTGAGAGGCAGTTTACCATTCAGGGACAGTCTGTCTCTTCAGCTCCATTTGCTTCATGCAGAAGAGAAAGGTCTTGAGGTAGCCCCGAGAAGGCTGGGTGCCCCTCAGTTGCAGCCCAGTGTTGACAAGATAAAGAGAGCAGGCTAGATTTGCACCCCTTATACTATGTCTGGCCCCATACAGGACATGCCTGCCTGCCACTCACAGATGCCAATACTGCACCGCCTCTGCCAGCTTGGAAGCCTAAGAAGGTATGGTGACCACCATCAAAGGGAGTGAAAGAAGATATAAGGTAAAGGTTTCTCCTTGACATTAAGTCCAGTCATGCCTGACTCTAGGGGGTGGTGCTCATCTCCGTTTCCTAGCCGAGGGAGCCAGCGTTTGTCCGCAGACAGTCTCCATGGTCATGTGGCCAGCATGACTAAACACCGAAGTGCATGGAACACTGTTACCTGCCCACCGAAGTGGTACCTTTTCATCTACTTACATTTGCATGCTTTCGAACTGCAAGGTTGGCAGGAGCTGGGACAGAGCAACAGGAACTCACCCCGTTGTGCAGATTCGAACAGGCGACCTTTCGATCTACCAGCCCAGCAGCACAGCGGTTTAAACCACTGCGCCACAATAAAATGTGAATATGCTAATTCAGGGCTGTGAAGCTTGTGGCTGTCCTATTATTATTATTATTATTATTATTATTATTATTATTATTATTATTACATTTCTATGCCACCCCTTGCCGAAGACTTGGGGCGGCTTACAACACAATATTGTTGCTGGAATATTATTCCCTTCACCTCACTGTTGGCCATGCTGTTTGGGGTTGATGGGAACATCTGGAGGGCCACCTAATTCCTACCCTTGCTCCAATGTTCAGACACAAATTTAGAAAAGATATAAAATATAACTATAGTGGTGAAGACTGAGGTGATCAGTCTGTTGTCCGGCCACCTTCGATGGAGCACTGGAACTGGGCAGCCCGTCAAATAGCTCTGTATAACAAGACATATGGTCATTCTAACTTCAAGCCTTAGGCTTCTCAGTTCAAGTTCCAGAGGTGGAAGGAGATGGAAGATAGGAACTGCTCAAGCTAGGGAAGGCCCTAGCATTAGGCTCTCTGGCATAGTGGTTAGATGGCAAGATTGGGATTCAGGAGAGTTAGGGTTTAATGCCCTTTTGTCATGACGCTCCCTGCGTGATTTGAACCAGTCACTTGCTCCCAGCCTAACCTACCTTTTAGGATTGTTGTGAGGATAAACAGCGATGATCGTAAACTATCTTGAGCTCTTTGAGGCAGAAAAAGGTGGGTTACAAATGTGATAATAAAGGTGTAGTCTACCTGTGAGACCTTTTACTTTCCCTTGAATATCAGTATACTTTAGAACTTTAGAAGAATAGAACTTTAAAGAAAATTTAAAATAAACATGTCACTGGCTGCAGGAAAGGTAGTCCCCAATGTGACCTCAGAAAAATCTTCCAAAACTTTTCCATGTTTGGAACGCCCTCATCCCCTTCTGCCCTCTCAACTGGTGCAGTTCTGTCCACACCAGCAGAGGCCCTGAAGATAGGAACTGGTATTTTGGAAGAGCCACTGAGGAAGCATTCCTGGGGGCTTGGAGGGGGCAGGCAAGAAACCACTGGCTTCCACCAGGTGGTGCAACTCCTTCTTTCAGAGATTGGCTGAGGGTAAGGGAAATGTGGAGGCAATCCTTGCTTCTGTGCTAGTCTTGCGCTTCTTTGGATACCGATATCCTTCTGAGCAAAACATTTTGGAGGCCATGTGTGCAAAGTTCTAATACTCAAAAGTGGGAACCTATGGTCCTTCATTGGACTCCAAATCCAACCTTTGCCATTCAACATGTACAATGTCCCTTACTAATGGACATTATTCTTCAAGTAAGGATGAAGGCAAAATGTGTTTCAGTTTATTCTTTATCGGGATTTACCACTTTGTACCTTCCAGACTGTACATGGACTCAGAAGCAATGTGTGTTCAAAATCTGTTCCAAAATAAAGAATTCCAGAAAGTCGCACATGGATATTCTGATAATACCCAGCCCCATACCCTCTTTCCTAATCATTCTTGTCTGGAAACAGTAATGATGAATAAAGTGAGGCTTGGTCCCAGACAAGCTGCTAAGTATGAAGCCTTAAAATGGTCTGGGGCATGGTTATTTGAAAGATATGTGAAAAATCCAGTTGGGTGTTTAAAATCCATCAGATGAGCCTGGTTTAATCCCTTTGGATCCAGGCCCAGCACTGGCACTGACTTGGTTTTATGGAATCCTAAATAATTAAATCCACCCAAAGGAGAGTGGGAAAGACAATATATCCAATTCAGGCAATTTTTACAGGCATTCGTGTAGAATAAAGAGATGATATTTAATCTGAGGCATTAAAAAATTTCCTCAAACTTAAGAAACAGAAGGAAACTCCATTCAGATTGTGTTGCTGCTTCTCGGTCCACACAGTTGTTTCTGTCATCCCCACTGCTGCAATCAGTTAACTGGCCACCCTCTGGAAGTCCACTAGGACCGTTGCTTAGCAACCTCATCCCATTGTACAAATAGCTGTAAGTGAGCAGCACATCTCAGGAAAGAGGGAAGATAAAAGACATCACCTGTCTTAGCAACAATGCAGCCCTTGTCCTGGTTGTGATCCATTCGCTTCAGAGCAATGGAGCCCTTTGTGCTAAAGCAGGAACACTTGAAGCATTCTAAGCTTTCCTTTGCCATCTCTAGGATATCTTGGGCAGCATAAAGCTTTGTCGATGTATTAATGTCTTGCTTTTAAGCAGAGTGCAAGCATTAATGGAATGATGCAAAGATCTTCAATGAACTGCAGTTGTACATCTCACCTGCAGGGGTTAGAAAATGCCTTCTGTTCCCTGTTCTAGTGTATTATGGATAATTAATTAATCCATGCCAAGTAACACTTTCAACCTTTTGTTTTGCTTCAAAGGGCTATAGGAAGTAGGGATTTTTTTTTTTTTGCTTTGTTTAAGTTTTCCAAATTATCTACAAGACACACTCATCTATCATTATAGTACACATGGTGTGCTCTCAAAATATCTTTCATTCATGTTCTCATGGGGAAAATAATATGTCCCGATGTGTAAAAACGCACACCAACAACAACCCAAAAGCTTTTTGTTAAACTCAGGTGAGCCACAATTTTTGGACCAATTTTGGAGACAGGGAAAATTTTTGGTTTCTTTGGAATGAGATCACTCATGTTTTCAAGGTACTTCTAAGATAGTTGAGTGTAAGAGGATCATTAAAACTTTAGCATTTAAAAAAATACTGCTTCATATCAAGTTACAATTGGGAGATGGGGGTGGGTAGCTTATCAGGAAAAATAAGGGGACTTCTGAGTTTTGCAAAATTAGCCAAGGTATGGAGAAAAGCAGCCTAAGAACTATTTCTTTCTCTCTCCTGTTACTGCACCTCAGTGGGTGATGGTTGGGAATTTCGGGGTAGACCAAAGGAAGTACCTATTCACATACCACATATGTGAGATGAGATCCACCACGAGACTGTGGGATCCACTTCCACAGAATGCTGGGATGGCCACCAACTTGATGAGATGAAAAGTTAAGTGCAGGGCCTTCCCCAAAATCTTTGCCTTTCTTATGTAAACCAATTCACACAGTTCTGGGTTAAAATAATATAGGTTTCTTCAAGTGCAAAGTGCATGTAAGAAAGCCCTCTCCAGTTCAGAGTATAACAACACCCTGATTCTATTACCACTGCATGAATGATTTCTTTTTCAATCCATACCAACCTGCCCAACCCATAACACCCAAAAGCTTCTTTTATCAAGTAGGAGACAGCTGCAAGGAGAAGGAAAGGGGGTCGTTTCTCCTTCCATTCTCAGTCTGATCCTGTATGGCAAAGAAGCAAGGTCCCAGTAGCCCTGGGAGAAACAGCATGTTCTAAGAGATGCTGCTGCTGGAACCATCTCCCCTCCTTCCTTCCTCTGTTCATTCTAAGCTCATTCTAACCCTGGACTTTAGCCAATGTTCAGTATTAGAGGAGGCATGGAGAGAATTTGCAAAATGGGAATCCACCACTTTAGGAAGGATTGGGTTGCCCAGATCAGCAAAGTTGAAGTTAATTAACTTTTCCACATTCCACCTCAAAGTTTGTTCTGACTCAAGTCATAATCTGAGCTTTGTGTTTTCTTTCTACCACAAAATATGCGTATTCTCGAACATATTTTTCCAAATGTGCACATAAAATTAAAGTATATTTCTGCACAGTTTCAGAATGAGTTCACACTATGGAATGTATTTATTTATTGACCAGAATCACATTGTAAGCTTGGAAATGTATCCCAGATTGTCAGACTATGTTCAGTCTGGAGGAAGAAAAATGACCTGAAATGAATTTCTCATGCATTTCTAAGGCAGGCTGATGTGATTACCATCTGCATAATAAGTCTAACAAGCTCTATTAATATTTCCTGTGAGTCCCAGGTAGGAAGGTACAACACTCCTCACTACTTCAGAAATTCTCTAGCTTGGCTGATAGCAACTTTGTTCCCCTTAAAATTCAGTTCAAATTTCAAATGAGACACAATTTAGCAGTAACTAATGGTGCCTATTGAATAAGTTCAGTTAGAAAGGTTTTCTTTTTCCCTTTTTAATGCAATCAAAGCAGTCAAGAAAACATTGATGAATAGAAAGCTTTAAGAAGAGCTGTTCTGGAGACTGTGCTGTTCTTCTGCTTTTTTAAAAAAAGGAATAATTGCCTTCAATTAACATGTAAAGGCACTGGTGTTTATTGTCCCTAATGAGGCCTGCAGGCTTGGTGCCTTTGAAGTTATTGTTATGGCTGTGACGATGATGATTCTTCTCCTCCTCCTCCTCTCTATCCCCCTCCCTTCGATTATCTGCCTTCTTCAGCTGCATGGAAAGATTTTCAGTATATGGAGAGGAGGGTAACTTTTTGAAGCCAAGAAGACCTGCAGGCATAGTTCTACCATGGGGGAGATTATAACACCCCCCCCCCACCACCACAACATTGGCTTGTTGCTCAAAAAGACATTGTCTTTTTTGGGAACACATCACTAGTATGGAAATCATACTTTTTCAGCAGCAAGGTGTGCTTGGGTCCAGGAGTGGAATTGGTCGCCTTTCCTTGCAGAGGCCACAAATATTCATGTTGTCTCATCAGCCACTGCCAAACACCAGAGACTCCCTGGCATTCTCTCTTCCCCTGCCCCCCAAGTTAGATTTAAAACAAATCAGCACAGGAAGGAGGGCTGTTGCTAGAAAGAAGAAACTATCTGTAATAATTCAGTGGCTTCCACACCTGATCTTCTGCATTTCTGCACAGGGACTTTACACTGATACAGAGACTAGGTGGATTTCAGGTCTAGTTTATTTGAAAAGTCAAATTGCCACAGAGGGAATACAGGAAATAGCATTAGCTGTATGTGCTTTTTTGCTTGGAATCAGCAAATTTCTTGACGTTCTGAAGGGAGAGCTTAAAAGGAAGCAACACTGCTATATTCTATGGATCTGTCCAGTTCTGGAATAAAAGCCACCTCCTTTACTCGTGAAAATAAGGCACTTGCTGATATTCTCCATCTTTTTGTGCAATGTGATTCTTCTCATGATTATAAGAGGTATAGAAAGATGGTTTGTCACATGGCTACAGTTAACCTATTGGACTGGGAGACGCTTTAGCCAGTGATAGAGCATATAGCTTGCATATGCAAAATGTCCCAAATCCAATACTTGACATCTTCCGGTACACATCTCTGAAACCCTGCAGATTGCTACTTTTCATCTCTGAAACCCTGCGGATTGCTAGTCCAGACCAGCCAATCTCTTCCCGCTTTTTTTTTTTTTTTTTAAGTAGCTAGAAGCATTGATTCTAGTACATGTTCCACACCAAGGATATGGAATTTCAGGTGACTTGTGGGCAACTCACACACCTCAACCATGTCCCAAAGGTCCAAACATATGGCATCAGGACCAGACGTTTTAAGCGTGGTCTATTCCCAAACATATTTTATCCCTTTTGGTGCTCTGAGGTAGCAGGAGAAAGGAGGGGGTGCTTCACAGTGGTGGTTCTTGGTGCCTTCTGGCTAATTAAACATGTGTTCAAAATAAGGGGTGCCATGGAGCTGTGTGCAGCCTGGGGGCTGCATGTTGGCCATCCTAGCTTTGCCTACAGGAAGGTTCCAGGGCCGTCGTTTGGCTCTCGTGATGAGAACAGCCTCCGACCGAAGTTCTGGAGGACTGCTGTCAGCCCAGCGACGCAAGAGTGGGCACATCGCTTGTCCTCCACTTTATGTCGTCTTCCTCTGTTATGGATATACCATCCCAGCATGAAGGAGGGGACCAGGTTCATAGGACCCACATCAGAGCTCAGGTTAACTCCAGTTATTAGCAAAAGTTTCATATTCTTTTTAGCATCAACTCAATTTTTATTTTTATTTGATTTGCTCAAATAATGTGTTATTTGCCAACAGAATAGCATGGCTCATATTTTGTTATATTTTGTTTTGTTCCTATGTTTTTGAGCAAATAGTCCTGAGGTTGTACATTGCTAGCATGCAAAAAGTCGAACAAGGATTGCTGAGGACAGAGTGTTGGGAAGGCAAGACATCTTGAAGTTAATAGGCATAGGAGCTAGAGTTCAATGAGCAACGGTAGTCTCTCTAACCCTTACCTTTTTTACCATTATTGTGAGGTGAGAGGTATATCTTAAACACATACACACACATACGGAATTGGAATGTGCAAACATTAACATTTGTTTCCCCCTTCCCAGGTTATTCATTTTCCCTATCTAAAGTGTCATACATGAACTTTGAACTTTTCTCTTTCTAAAATTTCATTGAAAATAAATATATGTGATATATAGTTCTCCTAGTTTTTGCAGTTTTACTTAACATTCATACTTTTATAAACCAATTTCCAAATAGGAATGCCTTTGAGCAGCATTCACACCTTTTTTTTTAAATTGGAGAATTGCAAAATTCAGGGATGTACACATTTCTAAGGATCAGTGTTGGTGTCTCTATTGGTCTGATAGCATAAAATTAAGTAAGATTCCATTAATCCGGGAAGCAAAAATCAGAGGCTTTCCTACCTCTGTGCTTCTTGTAAAGCATAAATCACCCCTCAGTTGGAAACCTTGGTACAAAGTACTCAAACTCACTGGATTGTCTCTGGTAAAAGCAGCATGAAATTCATATTAGTAAGACAGAGGAAGGAATACTTCTTACCTTCAGTTTGGGGTGGGGGGACTCTCTACACTCAGTGCAGCCTCTTTTCCATGAATCAGTGGATGTAGTTCAGCTCAGCTCCAGATGGGAAAACCAGCCACCCAGCTGCTCTGTTTGGAGGCCTGAGCATTAACGGTGGATCTTTGAGGAATTAGTTGTTACTAAAAGTTAACAATCTGTTTATGAGACAGTGGGTCCCATGTGGAAACACAGGTTGGCTGACAAGCTCATGGCGTTGCTGTTCTCAGCTCAATTTAATAGCCTATTTTATTTGGGGGACTTCCTCCCCCAGGGTTCATCCAAGGAGGAATTATTGGGTTCGATGGAATGAGCTGTTAACACTGTCAGATATCAACACAGATTAAAAACAGTCAATGGCAGCAGAAATACATGTTAAGGTGTCCTTTATCAGCAAAGAGCATTTCACTGAGAACCCTCTCACTCCCAGTTGTACTCGAATCACAGAACATTCAGCCTACTGACAGCAAGGTGTGTGTGTTTGAAATAATTATGCACTAACTTTTAGTCCCTAAGATGGATCAATATTATAAAAACTAAGTCATGTAGGAGTAAATAGGAACTAGGAGTAAGTGTGGAATTAGCTGTGAAGTGGCCAAGTTTGCTGATGACACTGAACTTTTAGGGTGGTTAAAACCAAGAGGGATTATGAAGAGTTCCGAAGGGACCTAACCAAACTGGAGGAATGGGTATGAACATAGCAAATGAGATTCGATATAAGCTAGTGTAGAGAAATGCATGTTGGGACAAGAAATTCATTCTCGCTAGCAGGGTTTGAGATGGGGCTGTGGAATGTGGTGGTTGTGGCAAGACCAAATACAAGAAATCCAATAATAGCTAATTTACCACTGATTTCCAATGGCAGCCCAAGAGGGAAGGCTGCGTTGCTCAAATTAAACTTGAGAACAAACTACATGTGGCAGTTTAGCACTATGTAGCAGTTTGCCACTGATTTTTAGTAAGAAATTGGCCTTTTTGTCACTACAAATTTCAGCAGTACGGTGGTAGTTGGCTGGACTACAGTAGAAATCTTTGGAAAAATGATTCCATTCATTTTTATCAGGATTCATCCAGTTAGTTGGCACCTTCTGAGTTGCATGCAGACTTGGTCACAGTCTGCTGTTCAAGCTTGTAGATTTCTGAGCTTGCAGTATGAGTTTTGCTCCCTGCTTCCCCATCTCCAAATAGTGTGTGCGTGTTAAGGAAGTGCACAAATGTGCATTAATCAGCAGAAGAATCCAATTCTAAGATGTGTGCAATTGATGTGCAAATCTGGAAGGAAATGCACAGAAAATGCATGCATGTGAGCCCGCTTTCCCACAATACTCACAATATGATCAGCAGTTGAACCTGAATGAGCTCTGAAATGGAATTCAGAGACCTTTGCTGAGTTCCAGTTTCGATTCACACTTCCCCAACTACAGTGTCAGAGCCAGGGTGGGGGAATAAATCCTCTGGGACTTTATTTATTTATTTATTTATTTACTTATTAAAACATTTCTATGCCACCCCTTGCCGAAGCCTCAGGGCCGCTCACAACATCAAATAAAATACACAATAAATTAAAACAATAACAATTAAAATATATACAGTAGAATAAAATAAGCCGCCCTGGCCAAATAAAATTCAATTATATTAACATTTAAAATCCTGCTTAAATAAAAAGGTCTTCGCCTGGCGCCGAAAAACAAATAACGACGGCGCCAGGCGGACCTCTCTGGGGAGCGCATTCCATAACTTAGGCTCCACCGCTGAGAAAGCCCCCCTCCGAGTAACCACCCTCCTAATTTCCTTCACTGAGGGCTCCCAGAGGAGGGCCTCTCCCGCTGATCTCAAGGGGAGGCTGGGCATATATGGACATAAGTGCTCCTTCAGGTATTTTTTTATTTTTATTTTATTAAAACATTTCTATGCCGCCCCTTGCCAAGGCCTCGGGTCCTGGTTACCTGTTACAACAGGTAACCAGGACCCAAGCCGTTTAGGGCTTTATAGGTCATCACCAACAGCTTGAATTGGGCCCGGACTTCAATGGGAAGCCAGTGAAGCTGCCAGAGAACTGGAGTCATGTGAGCATAACGTCCAGTCCCCGTCAGCAGCCTGGCAGCTCTATTTTGAACCAGTTGAAGTATCCGGACCGTCTTCAAGGGTAGGCCCACGTAGAGCGCGTTACAGAAGTCAAGACGGGAAGTCACCAGTGCATGAGTCACTGTTGCGAGGCAGTCGCACTCCAGATAGGGGCGCAGCTGATGAATCAGCTGAAGCTGGAGGAAAGCACTCCTCGCCGCTGCTGTTACCTGAGCTTCGAGTGAAAGCTCCGGGTCGAGGAGCACTCCCAAGCTGCGGACCTTATCCCTAGGAGGGAGTGCAACCCCGTTCAGGACAAGGTTCAATTCACCTTCTCCGAAGCCTGAACCACCTACCAACAGGACCTCCATCTTGTCTGGATTGAGCTTCAGTTTATTGGCCCTCATCCAGCCCATTACCTCGGCCAGGCACCGGTTCAGTACAGCCACTGCCTCACCTGGATTGGTGGAAAACGAGAGGTAGAGCTGGGTATCGTCAGCGTACTGGTGATTCCGCAGCCCACACCTCCTGATGACCTCTCCCAGCGGTTTCATGTAGATGTTAAACAGCAAGGGGGACAAAATGGACTCCTGTGGTACTCCATGGCATAGCTGCCATGGTGCAGAGCCATAGTCCCCCAGCACCACCTTCTGGAATCGGCCATTGAGATAGGAGCGGAACCACTGCAAAGCAGTGCCTCCGACCCCCAGTCCCGCAAGCCTATCCAGAAAGATACCATGGTCGATGGTATCAAAAGCCGCCGAGAGGTCCAGGAGAACCAACAGGGACGCACTCCCCCTGTCCTTCTCCCTGCACAGGTCATTGTACAGGGCGACCAAGGCAGATTCAGTACCATACCCGGGTCTGAAGCCGGACTGAAATGGGTCCAGATAATCAGTTTCATCCAAGAGTGCTTGGAGTTGTCCCGCCACCACTCGCTCTAACACCTTGCCCAGAAACGGGATGTTGGCCACTGGTCTATAATTAGTGGCCATCTCTGGATCCGGTGACGCCTTCTTCAGGACCGGTTGGACTACCGCCTCCTTTAAAGGGGCAGGCACCCGACCCTCTCTCAGAGAAGCGTTAACCACTTCCAAGATCCAGGTTCCACCCGTGCTTGGAATCCTTTATTAACCAAGACGGGCAAGGGTCCAAAAGGCAAGTGGTGGGACATACTCGTCCAAGCATCTTGTCCACATCATTGGGCCACAGTAACTGAAATTCATCCAATACTTCTGGACCAGACGGTAGCATCGGTGTCTCCCTTAAGACCTCTGACTCAATAGTGGAATCCAGCTTGTGACGAATCTGAGCGATTTTCTCCCTGAAATGCCTGGCAAAGTCGTCACAGCGGGCCTTTGAGGGTGGAATCAGATCTTCTTTCGGACCTGGACGGACCAGGCCTTGCACCACTCGAAAGAGCTCCACCAGACGGCACTGTGAGGAGGCAATGGAAACGGAAAAAAATCTCTTTTTCGCCGCCCTCACCGCCACAGCATAGGCCCGATAGTGGGCTCTTAAGTGTGTTCGGTCAGATTCATCCCGTGATTTCCTCCACCTATGCTCTAGCCATCTCCCAACCTGTTTCATCGCCCTCAGTTCAGGAGTATACCAAGGGGAAGAGCAGGCTCTGCCCGGTGGGAGAGGGCGCTTAGGAGCGATCGTGTCTACAGCCCTGGTCATCTCCCCGTTCCACAGTTCGACCAGAGCCTCGACAGGAGCACCCATCTTGTCAGCCGGAAACTCCCCCAGAGCCTTCAGGAATCCTTCCGGATCCATCCGGCTCCGGGGGCGGACCCACACAATCGGGTCCGCACCCTTACAGAGGGAGAGGTCACTCTCGAGCACAAACCTCACCAGGAAGTGATCTGACCATGACAGGGGAGTCAAGCATAAATTTGCCACCCTCAGACCACCCTCTTCCTGCCCCATCGAGAAAACCAGGTCCAGAGTGTGTCCACATTCATGGGTTGGGCCAGTGACATGTTGAGACAGCCCCATGGCCGTCATGGAGGCCATGAAGTCCTGAGCTGCCCTGGTCGGACTAGCCTCGGCATGGAGATTGAAGTCCCCCAGGACCAACATCCTTGGGGGTCCTCAACACCAGGTCCGAGACCGTCTCCGTCAGCTCAGGTAGGGAGACTGTTGGGCAGAAGGGTGCACGGTACACCAACAGAATCCCCAATCTGTCTCGGTCACCCAACACCAAGTAGAGACACTCCAGCCCTGGTCTCGAAGGAACAGGAAGTCCTGTGAGGGAGATGGAGGCTCGGTAAACTAAAGCAACCCCCCCTCCCCTCCCCTCCGGCTGTGAACGGTGCTGAACCAGATACCCGGGCGGACACATTTGAGAGAGGGCGACATCCCCCCCCTCTCCCGCCCAGGTCTCCGTTATGCAGGCCAGGTTGGCCCCCTCATCCACAATCAAGTCATGGATGAGGGCAGATTTGTTATTGACCGACCTGGCATTAAGCAACAGCACCGTCAGGCCCGAGGGGCGACTGACAAGACTCCCTGGCACCCTCTGGCTGGGAGCAAAACCAGAAGTAGGGACAGGTGTCAGCCATCTGTCCCTCCTTCTTCTATGCGGACACGTTAAGCTCCCACCGCAGTTACGTCCTCTGCCCATCACCACCCCAATGGCCGCGCCGGTGCGCTCCCCAGGAAATGCAAGCAGCAGCATGGCCAGGGACGACTCCATAAAACAATATAAACACTATAAAATTATAAAAACATTTAAAAAATTCAGCGCTCAGCAGGAGGGCCTAACACAACGAGAGTGAGAGCCCCCTGACCAGCCCAGCCCAGCCCCCCCAAACGGCCCCCTCAAACTGCGACAACCGCCCTTTGGCCTACGCCCTTCGGCCGCCGGCCCCGGCCGCCGCCGGCGCTTTCAAGCCGCCGGGCTCCGGACGTCCCGCCTCAGCCGGCACGCCTCGAACGCGTGCAGGGGCGTGGCAGAGCAGCCAGGTGGGTGGTGGAATGGCGGGCGGCACGGCGCGGCGCGGCACGGAGCAGCGCGGTCTACTCGGAGCAGGCTGAGGCGCAGCAGTTCTTCTCTGACGTTTTTTCCTTACACTGGGTAGATGAGACAATGATGCAATGTGGTAGGAAACTGGGCAATGATATTGTGAACTGCACATGCCTCTAGTGAACATTAAGCACACTCCAAGCCTAATACGTCACTTGCTATTGCTTTATGCAGTTAAGGCTTCACTACTGATTTCTAGCACCGATGGGAACATAAGCAGAAGCACAGTGTTATATCTAGCCTTTGTCACACATATTGGTGAAGCCTTTCTTTGTTTCCCAAAGTAGACCAATCCAAAAGGTGCATTCCATTGTCAGACTGAAATGGTCCTCACATTTCTGTCTCCTGCTGGTCCTCACATTTCAAAGTACCATTTCTGTTGTGGCACATAACACCTTTGGAATATCTGAAGACATTTATTATCTCCCCACCTTCAAGTCACTTTCCTGCCAAGCTTGGCATCATTAGTTATTTTAATCTTTTAGTATAAGTTATATTCTTTAGCACCTGTATCTCATTTGTGATGCTCTGCTTTGAATTCCTTCCAACATCTCTGGGCTTAAAATGTTTCTCTCTCAATGTGTGTCTATATATTACAAAATCTGGCAGAAGTACCTTCCAGAGGAAAAGAAGTTGCATTACAAATTAACATCACGGAGCACTTTTGTAGCAGCTTTGGAGAGAATAAATTAGTTCATTCTGATTATCTCTTAATATTCTTGCAACAACCCTGTTAGGTATGTCACTATTATTAAATCAGGGAGGCTGAGGACAGCTGGAGAGATCATTGTTCAGGACAAGATAGGACACTTATGTGCATAACTCCCTTGTAACTAAAGGAAATACAAAACATCCAGTCAGTTGAATGACTTCCTCAAACATCACCAGTGTATGTTCTAATTAGCTTTGTTTTGTTATAAGGATAGAAACATAGAAACAGAAGGAGTCAGACGGGGCCTCCTGGGTCATACAGTCTGACCCCCGGCTCCAGCTGGTTCCACTCATGACATGCCTACCATGTGCATGTTCAGCCTATCCTTGAAGACGCTCACCATTCAGGCTTCAACCACCTCCCATGCAAGCCCATTCCATACCCCAGGGATACTAACCGTCAGGAAGTACTTCCTGGCACCTACCCTAAAACTTGGTTCCCTGAGCTTTGCTCCATTGGCACACATACTGCCCTCATCTGCAGAGGAAAAAAGGTCATGACCCACCTCTGTGTGGCACCCCATCAAGTACCGTATGTTGCTAACAGGTCCCCTCAGAGTCTCCTCTTCTCCAGGATGAAAAGACCCAGCTCCCCTGATCTCTCCTTATATGGCCTACCCTGAAAACCAGCCACCATCCTGGTGGCCCTTCGCTGCACCGATTCCAACCTTGCTAAATTCCTCTTGTAATGAGGGGCCCAGAACTGAACACAAAACTGCAACTGCAGGCGCACCAGAGTCATATACTGTGGCAGTACTACCTCTCTTGATCTAGAAGCCATGCTACCCTGGTGCACATGGCAGAAGTTCCACTGAAAATAGGGCAATTTTGAAAAAGCCTTGACTAGCTTTTTCTGCCCATTCTAAATACATTCCAACCATCAAAACCATGCCAGGACACCTCGTTTTTCTAACCCATACCTAGTGATGGTGAACCTTTCAGAGACAAAGTGCCCAAACTGCAACCCAAACCCACTTATCTATCACAAGTGCCTACACTACAACAAAACCTGAAAACTGAGGTTTTAGTTCAGGAAAAAAAAAACTCACATCCAGTCCAAGCAAATATAATATACACACACATCCTTGGCAGTGCACTGACCAGCCATGAGAAATCTTGGACAAGTCGCAGCTAATGAGTTGTGACTTGTGACATCATTGCCTGGTACCTCTACTCTTTTCCAAGCATGCGCATGGCCCCTGTGTATGCTGTTATCTGATGCTTGGCTGCTGGGGAGATGCTGGAGTGACTTGGTTCACGTGCCGACAGAGGGCTCTTTGTGCCCACTGTGGCACATGTCCCATAGGTTCACCACCACTGGTCTAGGGTCTCAAATTGATTTGGAGGGTGATATACCCCCACTGTCAGATCCCTCCCCCTGTCAAAACCCCTTATTTTCACCCAGACTGCCTCTACGAGATCCCCACTTGCTCCACATTCTATCTAATTGCGTCCTATCCCTCACATATAATGCTACACCTCCTCCCCTCTTTCCTTTTCCGTCCTGTCTAAACAGGCCATACCACTCTGTTTACATTTCAGTCTTGCCTTTCATCCCACCAGGTTTCTGTGAGCCCCACCAGGTCATATCCTTCCCAGGAGAGCCTCAAGCTCTTCCTGCTTATTACCCATGCTCCTGAAATCACAATACATGCATCTCAGTGCCTTCTCACAAATCCCTTTCTTTGGGTCCCCTGGCCTCCTCCTTCCTCCCATCTTCCCTTATACTGGCACTCTCTTCGTAGGATTCCCACCAGCCCTGGCAGTACATCTAACACCCTGGACCTGAAAACTGGTCCTCTCCCCTCACTTGCCCCATCAGGACATGTTTCTGGGGGACTTTACCCATCCTCCCCCAGTTCAGATTAAACTGGACTCCTATATGTATCTGTCCAGACTTAAGTTTATCTTCAGTGGAACTCCACTTCCTACACTCAATGGAATCAGGTAGGTAGCTGCCAAGAAATGAGCTTTTCTATTGTTCTACCCCAGATATGGAATGAAATGAGCTTGCCTGGCATTAATGATGTTGTTTCAGTACCTGGTGAAAACCATCTTGTTTTCCCAGACATTGCAGTCTTTCCACTTCTGTTGGTTTTAAATGTGCTACTGAATTTTAAACCTTAGCACTACTGCTAGGTTTTATTTTGGTTTCATTTGAGTTTTGGGGTTTATATTATAGTTTTAAACTTTTATATTCTGTTTTATGAAATTGAATTTATGCCTTTCTTTGTTGCAAAAAGCCAGAGACCTTCAGGTACTGATGGTATCAAAGGATAATAAATAAAGAAGAATTTCAGCAAAACGTTCTTCTCTTTCATCCCCCCCCCACCCCGCCCACAAGAGCAATTTCTTTTCTATGAAACTGATGGAATAGGAATAGTCAAGAATACAAAATAAATTTCCAGCATACCACTAGCATCTTTAAGCCAAAATACCATTTATATAAGGTGTTTTTTCTAAAAGCATGCTTTGGTAAATGTATTTGATCATTAAATATTCATGTTTAAATGCATTTTGGTCTATTTATGGAAAACACATTGCAAACTTCAGAGCAGTGCTCCACCTGAATGGCAATTGAACTCTGATCTGAAGTTTTGCTTAGAATTTGTGCAAAGCTCAGTAGACATCCAAAGTGATCACGACTAGGTTCCTCAGGTAGCACCAGCGCTTTGCCTCCTCAGGTTCACTTCTCTAGCAAGCTACAAGCCTCCAAGACCTAGAGGTGCCGGGATCCCCACGCATATCAATTCATTGTCCAGGAGAGATAACTAAATGCATGGCTGGCTTCTCTAATTAGAATGGGACATTCCCCACAGTCTTTCACTCTTGCCAGTCATTCATTCCTCTTAGTCTATGCATGTTGATTAGCTTGCTCTTCCCACTCTCCAGCCTTCCACTTAACAATCTCTTTATGGCACTTATTTATACAAGTCTGACTATAGATAGCAGCATTTTCTGTTTCTTAATTGATCATGATGGCTTGGTTGCAGTTTTATGTTTGAAATGAATCTTTTAATTCCCCATTCCATTTAGGCAAAATTGCTTAATTTAAGTAATAACCTCGTGCATTTATTTATTTATTGTTTCAGCTTAAGAAAAAAAATAATGCCTCTGGAATATTTATTGTGGCTCCCATTGGCTTGCTTAGGTGGTTGTCCATTCAATTTTGCCATTTAATTAGGCTGAGAAACACTCAGAAAGGGAAAAAAAATAAACCAAAATAGAGATGGGGAAGAGCATGAATACTTGGCCATTATGTTTTCCTTCAGTGGCAGGGAAAGATAAGAAAAAGGCATCAGCTCTTGTTCATTCGGCTTCCATCCGATTCATTATTGCCTGCACTTGGATGAGCACTAATAAGGCAAAGGGGGTTGGCACCTGGTGGGCCGAGGATGCCAACTCTCCTCCTCACTTCAGAACCAGCCTCTGAGGAGGTGCTGGCAGGGCCAGATCTTCACCGGAGAGGAGGGCTATTATGCAGAGTTATGTCACATGCTGAGCAGTGGTACAAAGAGAAAATCAGAGTCCTCTAGCCCAATTACCTGGGCCCAATGCAAGGCCCAGCTAAATTGAGATCATTAAAAGAAAGAAAAAATGAGCCGTGTGTGAGATGACAGCTTTGCAAGAGCTGAGAAGGATGCAGCATGGCACTGGAAATACAATTAAACAAATATAAGAAAGTCTATTCAACATTTAAATGCTCAGCCTGTGCTAATGTTGACTCACTGGGAAGGATCCGGATCCTTCTGGCCTCTGTGCAAAGGCTGCATACAGGGTTCATCCTCTTCTTCCTCTCCCTTTCCACTGCCAAACATGAGATAACGCACAAGCCATACACTGCTTAGGTTTTCAAGACAAAGCCATAAACAATGCTCACATTCCAACCATTTACCTTTCCATTTACAAAATAACAGAAATTGCAATATGGTACTATGCTTAATACTCCCCACAAGGCCATTTACCTTCATTCTTTGCATATAATAGGACCACTGGTTTTCACTAAAGAAAACTTATTTTCCTGGGTCAAGTATCCCCATCCTCCCAGATGACGAAAGTGAGCCAGAATGCACTGTGGCCCTTTTCTCCTTGATCCATAGCCCATTGCTCAGAGCATAACCCGCAACTGGTGCCTTATGGTTGCCCAGGACTTACACGAGTCTCTTTTGTGACTCCCAAAACCAAATTAAACAGAAAACCTGATAGGGCAAGAGGTACTCACCAAGTTGACCACCCATCCCCCAAACCCTGGCCTCACACTCAAAATAGCATCACTCAGTTTGTGGGTCAGCTGTCCTCTGTCAGCCAAGGACTTTCCCCTGTTAGGACAAACAGGTCTCATGCTGGCCACGAGTCTGTTCTTGGTCATTGCAGACCCACTGCCCAATGTAACCAACACAAGGCAGCCCCAAGTTGGGCGCCAAAATTACTTATTTATTTTTCTATTTATATCCTGCCTTTTTCCTACAAAGGGCTCAAGGCAGCTTACATCTCCTCCCCCATCGTATCCCCAGAACAACAACCCTGTGAGGTAGGTTGGGCTGAGAGTCTGTGACTGGCCCAAAGTCACCCAGTTGGCTCCATGGCTGAGCAGGGACTAGAACCCAGATCATCTCAGTCCCATGCTCTTAACCACACTGACTCTCAAAATTATGATCCACAGAAGTGGGATTCTGTCCTGGAATGTGCAATAGCCAATCAAGCACTCCAGGAGCATCCCCAAGCTGCGGACACTGCCCTTTACTGGAAGTATGACCAAGTCCAGGGCAGGAAATGGTCATCTCATCTCTCAGAAAGAGCATTCACCAACAGCACTTCCATCTTTGCCTGGATTGAGTTTCAGTGCATTGGTCCTCATCCAGTCCATTATCAAAACACATCCAAGTTCAACAAGGGGACCGGCTCACCTGGATCTGATGTAAGGAGATGTGGAACCGAGTATCATCAGCACACTGCTGATACCTCAGCCCAAACTTCCTGATGAACTCTCCCAGAGGTTTCATGTAAATGTTGAGAAGCTGCTGAAACTGTAAATGAGCACTTTACAAACTGAACTGTATATGCATGTAGAGACCGACATGAAGGAAACAGGGAAATTCTATAGCACAAGGGAGGGAGAATAAGAGGTGAACAACCGACCTTCTCATGGGGTGGTAGGCTCGCAGGGACATTTCCTTATTTATTCATTTAGAATACTTTTATCCAGTCCTATACAATCCAATTGTCTCAGAGATGGCTTACAATATAATATAAACAAACAATAAACACAAACAATCAATGACTATAATAACAAGATAAAATGTGACTAAGGATATTAATAGTAATAAAATCAGATTAAAATTATTTAAGCTTTAAAATGCTGGGCAAATAAAAAAGGTTTTTCCCTGGCACCTAAAAGCATATAAAGCATATTTTCTGACCCTCTACACCACTTGGTTTCCCCTTTACATTTCCTTCTCAGGTGCTCCCATTGCTTCTGCCAGGACAAAATGAGTGAAGTTCTGCCATAAGATGGCTGCTGAAAGTAAGACACTGCAAGAGCTGCTTGAGATTTAAGGTGCAATTCCTGATCTGGTCAGGAATCCATGCTGCATATCTCGCTTCCCAGGTACACCTGAGATATGCTAATCAGCTTGTTCAAGAAGGTCCTTCTTTTATGTTGTCTATTGTTTAACCTATTTAACCTATTGTTTTACTCTCATGTGCCTGTAGCAAACTGTTTACCTGATCCCCCACTTCCCCAAACTGTGTATGTAACTGATAGGTTATAAAAGCATCTAGGGTAATGACCTTAATTCAGTTATTTCCTTCACAGCCACCTTCTTTCTCTACCAAGATTGCTCTCGAAGGTATGCATGTTCTCTCTCTCTCTCTGCCTCTTACTCACTAAGGAGTAAAGTAAAACTAAACATAGGTTTATTTTTACAGATGAAAACATAAAATACACTTTGTTTCTGACATAGCCTATAAATAGTTACAGTCTTTACAATCCAGGCTGAGGCAGCTGCTGCAGTCCCAACAGCCACCCATTGATTTGTAGTCATTCTCTAGATGGTTCTCCTTTTCCTACAAAAGCCATAATAAGAATAAACCTGCTGCTCACAGCTCGATGCCTCTTGATAACATTTTGAGTTCTCACCCTTCCCAGTGAATGCAAAGTGGGTCTTCACCTGCCTGTCTTGATGGGATTTTAGAGAGGTTTGGAAAGAAGGGATGTGGTACCAAGCACATCTTCAAAAGAAGGAATTTGTCATGTATGTTTGTGTCCAATGGTATTTACCCAATGGAGGGAAGTATGAGAATGACATTTCAGTTCACAAATCATTCAAATTTGCCCCATTCACAATCCTGAATGTAGATAACACTGAGCCCAGTGCTAGCATATCCTGAAACTTGTGTGCACATTCCAAAAATGTGTATTTTGCAAAATGTGCTTTTTCACACTTCTGTCCATAGGAGGGGTTGAAGAGCGCACTATTTCCAATGGAAATGCATATTTGTCCACACTAATTAAATGAAATACAAGTTGTTAATAAAACATAGATCTTCTGGATCTAGAGGGGTATTCCTAACACTTTTTTTGACTCTACACAACTGGAGTACTGTGTTCAGTTCTGGGCTCCAAATTACAGGAAGGATATAGCCAGTTTAGAGTCAGTGCAGTGTTGGGCCACAAGGTTGGTGGCCGGTTTGCAGAGGGTGGGGGTATAAGGCGAGACTGAAGGAACTGGGTCTCTTCAGCCTGGAGAAGAGGAGACTCAGAGGGGATCTGTGGGCTACATATAAGTATGTGAGGTGGTGCAACATGGAGGTGAGTAGAGACCTGTTCTCCCCTGCAGAGTAGGGCAGGAAAGCTCAGGGAACCAAGGTTCAATTTGGATGCCAGGAAGAACGCCCTGACAGTTAGGACCCCTAAGGTATTGAATGGGCTTCCATGGGAGGTGGTTAAAGTCCCATTGGTGAGAGGCTAGACCTGCACATGCTACACATTTCATGAGTGAAGCTGGCTGGTCTGGGAGGCCCCTTTGACTCACTCTGTTTCTATGTTTCTGTAATAATGGGTGCAAGATGAACTTGGTTGTGAACTGAGGTGTTTGTGAGCCGAGGTTCCACTGTACTTTAAAACATAAACAAATGAAATATTGCTTTATAAAAAGATAAAAGAATAAAATTAGTTAACAGAAAAGATTTGTCCCTTCTTGCAAATTCATCAGCTTGGCCCAGAATGTTCCTAATCTTCCTTTAATTAAAATTCCTGCAAGAGGGGAAGAAGCTTTTCTGAAGACTTACAATTGTACTGACATTATGGCTATTAATAAACAGGGTGGGATTGAGAAGGTTGCTTTCCATCAAAAAGGACAAAGCTCCAAGGAATTCTCTAGATTGGATGCTAATACCAATTCGACAACTCTCTAATTGTAATCAGTGGGGCATACAGAAATGGCTGCAGTTGTTCTAGCAGACATCATGGCTGAAATCTACCAGACACCATTAGGCTGCAGGATTTGGCTGCTGCTGGAAAGCAGACCCATTTTGAGTAGATTAGGTCTGATCAAAAACATGGGATGGTAGCCAGTGACAAGTAGGGTACCCCAGGGCTCTGTCCTAGCGCTGATCCTGTTTAATCTTTTCATTAATAACATGAAAGAAGGTGTGAACAGTATGCTGATCAATTTCACAGAGGACACTAAAACTGGAGCAGTGGCCACAACTGAGGAGCAGGTACTCCAGAACAGGAAGGCAGGATGCGCTCCAACAGAGCAAAGCTCAGGGAGCCAAGGTTCCATTTGGATGCCAGGAAGCATTTCCTGACAGTTAGGACCCCGAGGGTGTGGAATGGGCTTCCACGGGAGGTGGTTGAGGCCCCATCGGTGCGGGTGTTCAAGGATAGGCTGGACGTGCGCATGGTGGGCATGTCGTGAGCAGAGCCGGCTGGTGCCGGAGGTCAGACTTGATTGCCTGGGAGGCCCCTTCTGACTGTTTCTATGGGTCAATGCCATTCCTATTACCTTGCATAGGGTTCAGCCAGGTCTGTATCTGGCCATGCAGCCCCTCACCCCATATAGAGTGAAGTCAGTCCATGAATCTTGTCATATGATGTTTTGCTCAGTCTAACCTATTACACAGTCTAGCCTATTATTTTGTGAAAGTAAAACGTGTTAGATTTTGGGTTTTTTTATGAGATACACACAAACATTGTTCATAAATATATAAAATATATAAAATAACACCCCAACAGATTATCAAGCACATATTTGAATTTTCAGGGCATCTCTTGCAAAATGCTCTAAATCTATGTGTTCAAAGATTTTACGAGCACAAGCAAATTTGCTACAGCTACATCCTACTAGCTCTTCCTTTAATTTCCTAGAGGTAAAAAGCAAATGTACACACACCAGCAGATCGTTCTGGAGAGATGGCGTGGAGGGCGGGGGGGAAGTAGTAATAACAGCAGGAATGTTACCAAGGAGATTTCCTGGCAGATAGGACAGCAAAACTCCAGAGGTGACGAATTAAAGTATTTTAATCCAATTTATCCAGAAACCATCTGCTCATATGAGAGCCAGCAAGGTTGCATCTGTTCGTATCACTAGCATCGGCATATGACCTGTGGCTGACCCACAAGTTTACAAGGAAGATGAGAGTAAGCAGGCAGGAGAGAAAGAGAGAGAGAATTCTTTCAATTATTGGAATCGGCTCCCTGCAAGTGGACAAAAAAGGTAAGTGATAGGTTTTCTGCTTATGTCCCCTTATTGAACAGCCATAATAGAAATTTTATCAGCTGTCAGTTCTGAACAGGTACAGTAAATACGCTCAGATGCTCAATGGCATAAGTGCTGTTTGTTAGTTTTAACCATTCTGACTTCCTTCCCATGTTCTCAAACTATACTTTTTGTTTTTGATTTGATTTGATTTGTTTTTTTAACCAGGGACAAAAGTGGCAACTTAAAACTGAAGAATCAGTCTATTTTCTGCAATGTGTCCCTTTTGCACTTTTTCATTCCTGTTCATTCTAATACACATACACAGCACACTTTGTGGCACTTGAATACATGTAACTATGAATTGTCATGTGCTTTTTAAGAGAAGTGGATCACACTATTTGGAGACATTCAAAAATCAGAAGGCAAAACATCTTCTGATCTGTGGGTTATAGCCAGTTTGCTGTTCATGATGTTCATCTAACTTAAGTTGGTATCATTTCATTTCAGTGTGGTTAATCTGCCATTCAGTTTATCTTGCGGGGGGGGGGGCACCCATGGCCAGTTTTTTAACTTTGGTATTGCATTGTATGTTTGCTGTGAACTTGTTTCTAAAAGTAGCATTTTGGAAAATGTTTATGGTGTTGCATTGCATTGCCTTGTATGAATTATCGCAAACCATTCAGAGAAGACCACGTGGTAGAGAAAATTAATAATCATAATCACAGCATTAAAATAATTAAATTATTTATATTAAATTACTACATAATGGTGTATTCAAATCCATTATTAAATAATTTGCAATGTTAAAAAGATTGAACAAAATCCTCAAGTATCTCTTATATAAATCAGCAAAACTAAAGGAAAAATAACAGCAAAAAGGAGGACACATACTTGCCCAAGATCTGTATAAGCTAATTTATATGTTACACATATATATGTTATTTTAATTTGCATTTATACATATTATTACAGAAACATAGAAAGAGAACCACTGAGAAGGAGCCTCCCAGGCCATTTACTCTGATGCCAGGCTTCAGCTGGCTCCACTCATGATATGCCTTCCATGTGCATGACCAGCCTATCCTTTACTGATGGGGCTTCAACCAGCTCCCATGGAAGCCCATTCCATACCCTCGGGGTCCTAACCATCAGGAAGTACCTTGGTTCCCTGATTGAACCTTGGTTCCCTGATATTTGCTCCACTGAAATGTGACCGGCCCTCCTCTGCAGGGCAGAACAGGTCTCTACCCACCTCCTTGTGACACCCCTTCACATACTTATATGTTGTCAAATTCCCTTGGAGTCGCCTCTTCTCCAGGCTGAAAAGACCCAGTTCCCTCAGTCTCGCCTCATACGGCATCCCCTGCATACCTGCCACCATCCTTTTGGCCCTATGCTGCACCCATTCCAACCAGACTATATCTTTTCTGTAATGTGGAGCCCAGAACTGAGCACAATACTCCAGTTGTGGGTGCACCAGTGTCATATAGAGTGGTAGTAATACCTCTCTCGATCTATAAACCACACTTCTGGCTATGCAACTAAGGGTGCCATTCGCCCTCTTGACCACTGCATTACACTGCTGACCCATGTTTAGCCTGCGGTCAACTAGCACCCCGAGGTCTTCTTCAGAAGTGCTGCTCTCCAGCCACTTGTCCCCTAACCTTGTCTTATGACACCCATTCCTATTCCCCAACAGCTTATCCACGTTGAATGCCATCCTGTTTTCCTCTGTCCACTTCCACAGCCTGTCTAGATCCTTCTGGATCTGCTGCTCCTCAGTTGTGGCCACTGCCCCAGTTTTAGTACCATCTGGTAATTTGATCAGCAGACTGGTCACCCCTTTTTCCATGTCATTTATGAAAAGAACCCTGCTTGTCACTGGCTGCCATCCTGTTGATTCTCCACTATATAATACAGCACAACTCTTAACCATGGAATACTTGAAACAGATGTCACATGAGTCTCCTGCTCAAGACTAAACTTGGGCCACAGTTGTTTGAGTGTGTTATCTTCAATCTGGATCTGTACAAGGTAGCCATTCCAGCAGAAGCGTGACTTGCCTAAAGCAGGACATCTAGCCACCTCTTCAGGATCTTCAGCAGCAAAGAAATGAAGACAATTTGCTTTCTCAAAGACAATTTGAAAGGGCCCTTGGACAAGATACCCTCTTCTCCCCTTCATTGCCACCAGCTCCTCTCGCTTCTCATCCTCTTTCTCAGCATTACCCTCATTTGCTCATTTCAGAGGCAGAGATCAAGTAGGTAGGATCATGTCCTGCTTTTCCTTCTCTGCCCTACTGTTCTTTGGTCCAGTGTGGGAGGCAGATGCACATCCCCCCCCCCTGCCATGGAGCAGCCCTTCCTTGGGGGAATTGTGTGGACAGACCCTTTCTTGGGCACTTTCTGGAGTGTGCCTGGAATGCCAGGGGTCAAGGCTTCACCCAGGGGCAGGCAACTGCCTGCAGTTTGATGCAATGCAGCCTTCAGGTGTTATCCCACCTGACGCTGCTCTGTCAATCTGTCAGAAATCTTCATTCGAGCAACTGTAAGAAGGCTGCGACTTTTAACGACTCAAGAACAAAGCCTGAGCAGTACCCATAAGATTTTTAATGTTTATATTAATTTATTGTTGTAAGCCGCCCCGAGGCTTCGGCGAATGGGGCGGCATAAAAATGTTTTAATAAATAAATAAATAAAATAAAATATCCAGATGGGGGAGGTAGAAAACAAACAAGCAAACAAACAAAAACAAAAAAACCTATTTCTAGTCTTCATTTGAGAAACAAAATAAAAGAATATCTTGATCATTACTTGTTCGTTTCAATCAAAGTACTGTCATGGTCATGGCAATTAAACGCAGAATAGTTCTGCAAAAAGTAAAAACATAATCTTTATCAGAATAGCACCATTGCAACCATGTGCATACCTGGCCACCCCGCTCAGTGTGTGTGTGTGTTTGCAGGTGCATGCTTGCCTAGTTGTAATTCCCTGGACTGTCACTATGACTGGTTGTTTTGTGGGCCCCTGGGCATTAGGGCCCCAACTGGAAATACTGAGTTTAAGGCCTATCATGCTGCTTCCATGAAAAGACTCCCCATTTGAATGAACACCTTGCTAAGCTCAGTGATACTCTGCCACATCTTTCCAGGGAAAGCAACCCCAAATTCCTCCTGTACGATATCAATTCGGTGATTGTTAGGTTCACAGGTAACCAAACAATCTGTCATTATCTCACCATCACACATTCTCCTATTAATAGCTGCATGAGCAGCAAGGTGCACCTGCTTCCCATATCCACACACTCCACTATTCCCCACATGCATGCACCCATGCACCCTTCATTTCTCCCCGCCCCCACCTCCCTGCACTAACTTTGAGAAGTAGCTTGTTCCTTCAATAGGAGGGGGTAAGAGAAATTATCCTCCTTCCCCTTTCCCCCTTTCCTTTAATTGTTAGGTTCACACTTCAAATGAAGTGTGCAATTTGATGGTTTAATTTAGATTTAATAGGATAATTATTGCATGACAAATTAATGCCAAATAACTATTAACAACATTTCAATGATGGTTTTAAGGAATTTCCAGCAGGATATCTAACAGAGAGCTGGTTGCTTTTACCTTGAGAAATATGTGACGTATAATTGCTGGCATTTTATTTTCACATACATCTCAATTCCACTTCTGGTATTTCATTATCAGGAAATGTAGTTCCTGGACTGCCAAGGCTGCTAGAGCCAATGGATGCAGTAAGGAAATTGTATTATGGTCGTCCTCTAAGAACCATTCACAAGGAGCAGAAGTGCCATTTGCTTACCATCAAGAAGGATGGGGAGAATTTCATTCGGTCTGCATTTTCAAATGAACCAACCTAATTCATACTTTCTGAGTTAATCCACAGAACAGAACCTAATAAGGCTTATGAATTGCATATATTTCTGAATTTTGTGCTGAAATTCTTAGCTCCAAAACTGTATATAAAAATGTGAGTATGAGGGAATGTAGCATACCAAAATGTGTATATTAGGGGAAATTGAATATAGAAATAAATATACATTTTGTGCATTTTAAAGGACTTAATATAATTGAATAATTGTGAAAGTGTAATGGACTGGCAATGGATCGTCCATACATGGCTGGAGCCAAGAAACCTCCCCTCCCTCAGACATTCGAGACCCTGCTTGATACCCCTCATGATGCTGAAGCAGCATTCTGAAGGTCTAACGAGTGTGGGGGTGTGTGAGAGAGAGAGTTGTTACACTGGCACTTTGAATCCAAATGCAGGCATTCACCTGTGCATGGATATAATGAACCTTTTGTCAGTACTGTCTCCAAAAGAATTCACTCTGCAGGTACCAGGGCAGGATGAGAGAGGAAGTTTACATTAAGGAGTTTGAAGGAACATAAGAAATTGCTTTATACTGAGGCAGGTCTGTGATTCTTGAGCAGGCAGTTGCTTTCTAGGTGCTTTGCAGCCATACTTTTGAATGAAAATGCCAGGGACTCAAACCGGACTTGTACGCATGCAAATGATGGCTTGCTGCTAGGCAGCCAGGACCTGGCACATTAATAGCAATAAATTAGCTCCCTGTGAAAAAGAAACATGTTCTTTTATATCAGATTTTTCCACATTTGCATTGCATAAATCAAATATGTGCTTTTCAAAGAGCATGTTCTAAGTATTACTGGTCAACACATCCATTAATTCCTACATTCTGCTGTATTTCTATATCACTTTTCCCACTTAAAACAATTTAAAATTTTAAAAAAGCTGTCCAAAAATATTTTTCAATGAATTTTGAAATATCCAATGTACTAAAAATAGATGTGTTCTAATTCTTATCTGGAAAACAACCAATAAGGGAGCTGAGTACGTTGTCTGAGGAGAGTATGCCATCTTAGGGAGCTGAGAAAGCCTTGCTCCAAGCAAATGCCCACTGCAGCTGTGGAACAGTGTGTCCTTACACAAAAACCCAAGCAGGGGGTGTATGA
Organism: Varanus komodoensis; assembly: GCF_004798865.1. Classification (NCBI taxonomy): domain Eukaryota; kingdom Metazoa; phylum Chordata; class Lepidosauria; order Squamata; family Varanidae; genus Varanus; species Varanus komodoensis. The sequence continues at coordinate 150,199 of NW_025335380.1, read as the reverse complement.
AAAATCTGTTTCTGCTAATCATTGGTGTGGGCTTACCTAGTTTGCACCTCCCTGACCAAACTTAAATAGAATCTGAAGTATTTAATATAATCCCTCAGAATGACATTTCTGAACTTGCCACTTGACCAATAGGCTACGATAGGCTATGTGTTCAAAGACATGCGTATATTTTTTTAAAGTGCGTGAAAAATGCATACTTTCAAGAAGACTAATGCTTTAACACATGGGAAAAAGTATTACTAACAATATATATATACACACACATATATGTTGACCGCTTTTTAGAAGGCCAGATACTGAAGATGAAACTCAAATACTTTGGCCACCTAATGAGAAGGAAGGACTCCCCAGAGAAGAGCCTAATGCTGGGAACAATAGATGGCAAAAGAAGAAGGGGGTGGCAGAAGATGAGGTGGCTAGATGGAGTCACCGAAGCAGTCGGTGTGAGCTCATGGACTCTGGGGGATGGTGGAGGACAGGACGCCTGGAGGAATGTTGTCCATGGGGTCGCGATGGGTCGGACACAACTTTGCGACTAGCAACAATGTTCACACCTGCACATATGAAATATCCAGAGTTCCTGTTTCACATCCCTTATGTAGTTGAGGTAGGCTGACCAAATCTTGGAATGTGTGATGAGACGAAGGTGCTGCAGGTTCTCTGCTAGTGCACCAGGTGTTGTGAGGTCCTCAGTCCATGGGGTGCTTGAGGGAGTGATGTGTCTTTCCATCTCTGTATTGTATCTTAGCCACCATGGGGGCTCGTACAGTCCACTGGCAGTGGCCAGAGAACAGTGTATTCCAAGCACTGCTGAGCATATTTCCCATCCCTTCTTGGCTTTCTCTCCCTCCCTGCCACAGCATGCTGCCTACAGTATCCAGAACCAAGCAGCACCTTCTCCAAACTTCACTCTGGTGTGAGCTTGGCTTTGTGTAGATTAGGCTTCCCCAGTCAGGGATATTTTCCAAGCTCATCACTGATGAAGGGAAACTCTTTCCTCATTCCCCCCCCCCCACCCCGCCACCTCATGCATGGTGCCAGGAATGGGAGCCAAGAGCTGCCAGGAATGGGAGCAGTACTTCAGCGATGACATCAGACTGTATTTCCCTGCAACAGCCATCTGTCTATAAGGCACATGCCTACGTCTGATTATGCTTTCATCTATTCCCGCCTGGACACTGATATCTTCAACGTGGGGGAAGAGAGTTTCCTTTGTCTCCCGCCTTCTTTCTCTAAACGACAACATTTCAATGAATTCTCTTTGTCTTTTTTGATGGCTGACAAGATGATATTTTCACAAAAGTATCCCCAGAGGAAAACAGTGACGTGGGGACTAGATTTTCCTTTTTTTAAACCAGTGACCTTGAAGTTTTGTGATATTTTATACTAGTTCCTTGGAGTTGTTCTGTTCTGTTCTGTTCTGTTCTGTTTTTGTTGATACTATTCATGCCACAATTTTCAGGGGAGAAAGAGTGAGAACTGGGCACTGCAGCGGGGAATGGGGGGACCTCATTCATTGACCGTGCCTGCTCTCCTGCTTGTAACGATAGCTTGACCTGTAAGCAGCAGCCTATGCCCATCTACTACCAATGGTTCTGACCATGCAGAAAATGTACAAATGCAGCTTCTGACAGGGTACTCACAAACACTTGTTTGGTGCACTTGTGTGCATATGAATTTGTTGGGAAACAAGATGCATCCTTTCTGAACATCTGGCTTCCCAGAGGGCTCAGTGGGAATCACAGTGTGACACTGGCAGGGCTTTGCTGCAGAGTCTAGAACTCCCAGTGCTGGGCTATGGCTCCCATGAGTGCTTTAGGCTGCAACGAACAGCCATGGCACAGCCAGTTTCTCTGCAAAATCATCCCCTCACCCTGCTCCAGGACAGTTCTCCTGGGAAACAAGCTGAGTTTCCTGCACACCATTTTCCTCAGAAGCAGCCTCTTAAGAATATGAGAACATAAGAACATGCACACTGGATTGGACCAATGCTCCACCAATCCAGTCCAGCACTTTGTTCATTTGGTGGCAAACCACCTGCCCACAGGATCCCACAGACAGGACAAACAAGACCTCTGCCTGCCCAGGCTCATCAGCAACTGGTATCTGTGGGCAGGCTACCTCTGATAATGGAGCTATAGCAGAACCAGCTGGGCTAGCAGGCATAGATAGCCTTCTCCTTCAAGAATATAATTTTTCTCTGATGACCAAAAGACAAGGGTCAGTTACTTAGTATTCAGTCAGAGAGATGAGACATAAGGGTGCCAAAAATCATAAAATAAACTTTTGTCAAGAAGGTCAGAATGTGGAAAGATTAAGCCTGGATGCAGATGTTTTAAAACTAGATGTCCAAACAAGAGGGGCAGGTCAAGATAACCATGTCCAAAAGTAAGTGAATGTTTCCTGCTATGCTGTTTTCTATGACCAATAATCACAAATGGATAAACATAAATTTTCTGTGCATGATGACTGTGGCAGCTTGGCCCAACTGGAGATGGGCTCACTCCATTCTGCTAGTGTACACCTACAACAGTGCAGTTTGTCAGTGATTTCTCCACAGACTGAGCTAAAATCCAAAAGACTTTTGATTCAGGTTTAGATGGTCAAAAACTCATTATTTCCAAATGAATGTTTGGGTTGTTATTGTTACTTCCATCACTTCTCCCCTCCAAGACTCAGCAAAACCAAAGTTGTATTTCTACAAGTAGAAAACTATACCGTTTTCTTCTGAGACCAGATTCTATGAAAATGGAAACTTCTGAAATGCTAGCACTGGCAGGCTGCCTGTACTGAAGAAACGCCAAAGAGCAGTCTTTGTTAGCTCTATTAACATTTAATATTTTCCTACATTGGGATTTAAAATATAGGCTCATTTATTATTCAACATTTTCCCATCTGGTATTTCACCTGCTGTCAATCCTCGTAAGCCTGCCATGGTCCCTTGGGGGTCTTTTTTCATGAACACAGACGATATCAGTACTGCTGAAGACAAACAGGAAGGCAGATGAGTAACCTTTCATTCTTCCAGGCTGGTGAGTTTATGGACAAGACTACAACATGGCTTTCTCTAAAGGAAGACAGCTCTTCTTCATCCATTGACCCGTCACATCTTCAAAAAGTGACAATGAACACTGAGCTTCAATGCCACCTTAAATCTGTTCCACATGTTGGGCTGGTTGGCTTTACAGAGCACTAATTAATTTTCTGTCATTATGAATTCTGGATTGAGCTGTACATTGTATTCCTCCATGAGATCACTGTCAGAGCAGAAGGTGGCTTGGGTTCATTCCTGGTGAGACTCTAGCTGCTTAGCCTCCCACCTCCATATATGAGAGAATGACAGCCTGCCAGGTCAGTACTCAGTGTCAGAGCATTGCCAGCCCTGAGCTGGATCTGTTATTAGAGGAGGCCTGCCAGAGCCAGTTGCTGGGGAGCTTGGGCGGGTGGGATTCTTGCACACAACCAGTCCGAGGGATCTCGTGGACAGCTGCCTTGCTACTGCAAGGACTGAGTGTTCTACCAGATGAACCACTGGTCTGGCCGGCATGGCTTTTCTTATGGTCTTCCATATATGCTGGAATGCTTCTTATGCTTCAGTGAATACCAGCAGAGGTGCCTGGTGCTCCATCCGTACCTTTGGGTACCAGGCCACCCCTCTGCACTATCCTGGCCACCTTGGCTGTAACATCTGCCATCTCCCTCTGCAGGAGAGAGGGCAATTCATGAGCTTGCAGTTTACAAAATATTTATACTGCACCCTTCAAACCACATCGCAGGGTAGTGCCCAAGATACTTACATGTTTTGCATGCAAGAATGACACCTTCCTACACCCCCATCCCAGGCCAGCTCTGACACGGGAAGTAATCCAAAGAAGGAGAGACTGGCATTATATTATAGGGCACAATAAAGTGATGTGAGGTAGTGGAAAAGTTTCACCCGCTTCCCTTTTTGTGTGAGCAGCAGACCCAAGCTGTCATTTCATCATAAATGGGGATGGCTTGCTAAACAAAATTGTCTCCAGCACCAGCTTTGGCCCTTCCTCTGAACAAGTCTGAGGAGGAATGGCTGCTGTGGGTCAGGATATGTGTCTGATTGTGGTCATTATTTCCTGTTACTTGATATTCAGAGTACTTTGCAAATAAAAATCATAGATGTATTTGCAGGGTGCTTTTCAAAGGAAGGTCACAATATAAAAAAAGTTTTAAAAAAATTACCAAATATGTCATGAAGCTTTAATAGTAAATCATTTCTAAGTCTCACTGAGTTCAATTAGAGTTCAATAGGGAAACAAATGGATCATGATCAAAACCCATGGTTGGCTCCAAGCCATTGTTTGTTTGCTTGTTTTAAAAGGATGGATTTTGAGGACCTTGGCAGATTTCCTCCGGCACCTTTCTCCTCTAAATAACAATGTACAACAATGTGAAATATATTTAAATATTGCCAACTTTATACTACTTTCAGGTGTTCTGAAAATTCCCACAGCATAGAGCATATGGCAAATATATATCTATGCGTGCATATCCGTGGCAGCTACAATATTTTCCCCTCAGGGTGGAACGTGACCAGTAAGTTGCAGGAACGTGCATGATACCATCTGCTTCATTTCAAATTACCATCTTGAAAATCTAACAAGTACTGAATCTGTTAGAATACACACAAAAGCACTCATCCAAGCCATAAGAACAAGGTTTAATCTAGAAGGTACAAAAGCCTATTTTGATGTACATGATTCAGGAGAAGGAGGAGGAGACATGGTCATTTTTCTGATGGAAATGTTTTCTTTGCTGCCCCGTCAACAGTTCTAACAGCCACTTGCACAAGGCCGGCAGCAGCCTCTGGGCCAAGTCGTGCTGCCCATCTGTGGAAGGGGTGGCATGGACGGGCTGGGTCAGTGGGGGGGGGGGGGGCTGCACCTGATCCTGTAGGACTGAGCCAAAAGGCTTCCAAAACCCTCTTTATCACCTGTGGAGAAACCATTCTGGGATGGAGAGAGGGCACATTCAAGACAGGGACAGGAGAAATGGGCGGCCATGCCAAGGAAAGAACTCAATGGCTGGAGGCAATGAGTAATGCTTACAGAGGAGAGGGGAAGATAGCAGCTGGTGTTGATGGTCTGCTCCTCTGTAAAACTGATCATGAAAGTTCACTCGTCTGGCAGCAGGGAGATAATCAGAAAAGCTCCTCCTGCAAGCAGACTTCATCCCATTTTCAGGATCATCTTAAAATCCTACACAACTGCTAGCTGCAAGAGTCAGGGACTCTTTAAAGAGCAGACCCCCCCCCCCATAGAGCTGGCATAGTTAAAAGTAGGTCCATGTTGCTGAGGCAAGATCCTTTGTGTGTTTCAGCCACTGAGAGTCCTGCCAAGACTCATCAGGAATGATCCAGCATGGGCAGACACGAACCTGCCTGTTGAGGTAGCACCACTGCTGCAGCCCAGCCTCTCCTGACAGCTGCATGCTGAGTTACAGCAGGGCAGACACCAGCTGGCCCCTTCACAGCTGACCAGTGAGACTCTGTGAGGCAGGGGAGCTACTCTTGGGACCAGGCAGTCTCATTTACCAACTATTCAGTCAAGGGAGCTAGCTTGAGCTCCCCATTCTTAGGGATGTGTGATTCAGCAAAACTCAAGCCCAGAAGAGCCCCAAATTCCACCCTGTCTACAAATTTTGTGATGCACTTCCTTCATGAAAAACAAACAATTTTGGGGGGAAAAAACAGAGATCAGAAGAAATGTTAACTAAATTACATAAATCCATAGAAGTATCTGTGCATTTTAATCCATTTCTCCTATTCTGTGCATCTCTCCTGATGTATACGGTAGGGAATTTGTACACAAATACTTCAGAGAACATGCATAGTAAATGCAGTTATTAAGAGAAAGGCATAAAAATGTGTATACCAACCTGGAATGTATAAAATATATAGAAATAATTGGTAGAATTTTGACAAAGTTCACAAACCATTGCACAAAACAAGACAGAATTAACTTGTGTTTCCAAAAGTTAGAAAGTTCTGGAGACTGAAGTAAATAGATTTATCTATCCCTAGCTGATTAACACAAGGATCCCTTGTGCTGATTGACCCAGGCAGATAAACAAGTGTGGGGGGAATGAATCACATATGAAGTTCCAAGCTAATACATATTTATCTGGAAGTAGGTCCCATAGAAGTCAACTGGTCTTCTTTCAAATCTTGCTTGAAGCGGGTATGAAGACAAGAAGGCCAAAAATGCGCCAGATCAGACCTAATAAAGGGTGACAACAAATGAAATAGTCATGAGTGGGAGAAATGCGCTCAGGTTTGCATCTCCTTCTCTCATATGCACACATCACCAAGAGCTGCGACAGCTCATTGCTGAATTCAGTTCTGCAAAGTTCATACTGTCTTGCAAATGGCTCCCTAGTGCTTTCTTGAAATATTAATTCACTTCGGGTTGTTAATCAGCTGGAAACCAAAAGAATTGATATATGTTACACAGAAGAATGAAGAATATCTTTATCTTCCCATATGGCGAGAAGGCAGGTGCTATTAAGCATGTGTGAGGCACTCCTGAGAAATGTCACTTGTCTTGCTGAGAAACTCGTTTAGCTTGCTTCAGAATTTCCTGAGACAGTTTGACCCAGCAAAAATCTCCAAATGTGCTTCATATTTAGCATCAGGTACAATTTGGTAGCAGTTGTTGTGTTCCAGTGCAAAAAGAGGAAATAACTTTGTTGTGCTAGTCAAGAAGTGGTTCAGGAATTCTAAAAATGGGCACAGGGATCTAAAAACACCTACCCAATCAGCAACCCCAACCATGCCAAAAATCATTTCAAAACTAATAAACTGCCCATACTGTATAGCATGGTCCCCAACTAGCTGTGATCAACTATGAATAAAATAGTAACCAGTTCCTTTAATTTGATCAGCTGCAGTTATCCTTACTGAGGTCAGTAAATAATTATCCCCCTTCATGGATCCCTACCTTCCCATGGTGAAGACACTTGTGTAGCTCAATGACGCTATGACCTATTCCGTGCAGGGGCACCCAAGACGGACAGCTCATCGCAGAGAGCTCTGACAAAAGGTGATCCACTGGAGAAGGAAAGGCAACTCACTGTAGTATCCTTGCCATGAAAACCCCATGGACAGTGGCAAAAGGCAAAGAGCTATGAAGCCAGAAGATGAGCCTCTCAGGTCGGAAGGTGCTAAGAAGTGTGTTAAGCTTAGCAATGTGCTAAGAAGGGGACGGCAGAGAATGAGGTGGCTGGATGGAGTCACTGAAACAGTTTGTGTGAGCTTGAGTGGACTTCAGGGGATGGTGGAGGACAGGAAGGCCTGGAGGAAAGTTGTCCACGGAGTCTCAATTGGTCGGACACACCTTCGCAACTAGAAACAAATAATTATCTCTGATTGCAGTAACTGCATAGCGACCACCGGCTGGGATCACTTGAGCAGGAATAAAACACAAACAACCAAACAACTTTCTTGAAGCAGCAACAGCTGGGAAAACATGGAGGTGGAGAGAGAGTAGTAACTGCAAACATTTCCATGAAGAGATCTGAGCACAAAAAGGATAAAAATAGGGGAAAAGGAAGCATGTTCCATGTACGATTGATGGTCTTTTCCCAAGAATGAACTCAAATATGGAAAGTTACCCCAAGATGCCTTGCTATTTTTTCCTTTATAGACCAAAGTGTTTGCCAGGAATTTCTGAACATACACAGAGCAGCTTGTTGAAACCAATCTGGTCTTCACCAAAAGGAACTCTTCTTCTGAGCATGCCTGGGCTCCATCCCTTTGGGAGGGGCCTTTTGGAAATGCCCCTTTTCTGTATGGTGACCCTCTAGCTGATATCATGTCAAGGGGTCAAGAGGTCTACCCACCTCAGGAGTCTCTGAGAAGTTCCCCACTCCCACCCGCTGTTCACTCTTGTCTGGCTGCCAGATAAGTCTCTCTGCTTCTCTCAAGTCAATGTCTGGAGCTGGCCAACATTCCAAGTCCCCCTCCTGCTCCTCCCTCTCTTCCTCCTCCTCCTCCGAAATCTAGCCAGGCTGCCTTGAGAATGTGCACCATGAGCAACTACCTTTCTCAGCCCCAGGACAGCTCATAGTGCCAATGGGCACAATCAAGGTGCTTTCCAGCTCTGGCCCATGAGGCAAGAGCAAAGAACTCCATGAGATGCAATTAATATGTGCATTACCTCATGTGGGCAGCCGAGGATGTTGATGAGGAAGAGAAGAGTGAGGAGGAGGATTCATTCCATGTACTGGCACATGATCTGATGGCAGGAAAGACAACACATTTCTCCTTGAGTGCTACTGGGCTGATACAAGCAGATGGACATTGGGAGAAGCAATGTCTCAGACAAATGAGTGGAAATTAAATTCTTACAATCTGGCCACTCTCTGTAAGCCTCAGTCCCGCTGCAGGATGGAGTAGAGAGATAGATCATATGCTGGGACCACACATTGAAGGTTTGGTGGCAGCACTGGACAAATGCTAAGCGCCATGCTTCCACTACATCATGGTTCTCGTTAGCTAATGAGCTTGTTCCTAGATCAAGCTTTCATTAATTTTATCTAACCCTTAAATAGAACAAATATTTGTCACTGCAGCTTAAAGCAATGCCTGGCATGAATTAATGAAGCAAGTGTGTGAAAGGCTGCACACGCCCCTCTGCTTTCCATTAATCGGTAGCTGCTGTTAATTTAGAAGACCAGAAGTCTTGTCAGAGAGTTCCTGATACTATCAGAGTCTGAGCACATCATTCCTAGAACTCTGAGAAATTACAAATGCAAGAAAGTGTGAAAATTTGAAATCCCCCAGAGCTGGCATATGTACTGTCTTTAAGCAGACCCTTTTGATCTGGTATCTTTTTCCCCAGAACAACAGCAACACATCTTGTACAAGGTTCCTTCTCATTCTCCTCCTCCATGCTTTTCTTTCTCTCCCTGTCGCAACAGGAGGCTCCTGCTAGCTCTGGTGGGACTCAAAGGGGCCTACCAAAGCCTGCTCCCTTTTCTTCTGATGGAAAGCCTCCCTGCTTCAAAGGTTCTTCTCTTCCAACTGCCCACCCTCCTTATTCCACTTTCGTGCTCCTATTTGTTTTCATGGGCTCACAGTTCTGCTGGACAAGGTGAGTTCATTTCTGAAAAAAAGGTCAAATCTTTGAGCTAAAACGTGGAGACTTTCACATAGGGCTGGCAACAAAGGTAGCCACTTGCTAAAACCCCACATCCCAGGAGAGGTCCATGGACAACAGTCATCTGGAGTTTTTCTTCCTTTTCCCCATAGCAACCTGCTTCTTGGTCTCTCACTCTGGCTCAGCAGAAGGAAGAAAATTGCAGAAGGAAGGTACAATCTGAGAGAAGGATGTGTATATAGTGTTTTTTCCAAGACTCCTCCAAATCCTGAAGCTGACACTGCTTCAGCAAGATCAGGGGGACCAGAGACCTTCAACTCTGGGGTGGTATAGAAGTGAAAGTAATATTGATGCTGATATGTTCATATGGCAAAGTGATTACCCAGGCTAAAAAAATGCATTCAACAGCTTTTGAATGTTTGGAAAAATGCTCATGGGAGATTGTACTTCTGAAAAATGAACACAGATCTGCTCTAGTAAGACACAACAAAGCAGACATTCCAAAGATGCCTACCACTGAGGGGTATGTTTGGAAAAATACACATGAAAATATACACAGATCTACCTGAGAAAAACAACAATTTCACACTTGGATACAGTCTCAAGCTCCAAGGAACCTCAGCAAGCTTGAATCCAACAGACTGGCACATCACTACCCCTGGCCAGAACAAGGGCCAGCAGGTCTGTGCATGGTTGCCCTGTGACGCCTCAATCATTCCACGGGAAGGTGAACAAGCTGCCTCTTCTGTCAATGGTGGAACCCCAAAAGGTGGAAAACAGAATTTCTCTATCCCAGAATATTTGCGGAAATGTGGAGGGTAGTACTGGTCCTCCAATTTAAGCTAAACAAGTTCTCATCCTTCAGCTCTGATGCAGCCTGTCTTAACATAGTGCCCTCTAGACTGTTTTGGACTACAACCCCCAGTGTTCCTAATGACTGATCTTGCTGGCTTGGTTTAACAGAAAATCCTGAGAAGCTTATCTGGGCTTCCTCAATGAGGAAATCAGAGGACAAGCCTCCTACGTGAGACACCTTGCCCTCCACCGTCAAAAATGTGCAGCTAAAGAGGAACATTATAGAATGCAGTTGCACAGTGAATACTTGAGTTGGTGGTGTTCTGTGTGATGCATGTGTCTCGAAGCAGATTTGTGCTCAGATGAAAAGAGCACTTTTACATATGTTTGTTTCCAGCTGTTCCAATCAAGTGCACACTATTTGCACCTGCTTTCATGGACATTTCTCTTCATTTCTCATCAGGTTATCACAAACAACACACAGCTGCAGCCCAGTGTGAAAAATCCAATCAGATTTCTCTATTTGGTGATGTCACTTAGGGAAAGTGAATTCTATTGAGAATGACTGTTATGTTTCTTATATATTCCACAGGTATGATCATAGCCAATCAGAGTTCACGGAATGAATACATTCACTGTCCTTTTGCAATCAGCTGCAAATTAGTGAGAGGATTAAAAAAAAATTCAAGCAAAAACTTTCATACAATTTTCAGCACAGCCTAAGCTCAGTGAGCTATGCCCCTACATGAACCTGGGAACAACACCACTGTGTCATCTGAAAGCTCTGGCTGGCAGCTAACCTAAATTATTTGGAACTGGTTTGTCTATGGGGACCAGTTGGTGTATCTAAGAGTATCAAGGGGTTAGACCGATGGCCTTCATGGCCCCTTCCAATCTACTAGTCTATGATTCTATGATCTCCCTTTTTTAAATATTAGGCACAGAGGACCAGATGCCTGGGAGTGACTGCAGAGCTCTGGACCTCCTCATTTGGCATTTAACATTGTGAGAGGAAAATCTTACCCTATTACCCTCAAATTCCTCCACTGATTTTATCTAAAGATAAGTAATATTGAAAAGGCTGGTACACATTGTGAGTTGTAAGTATGGGCAAAAATGCTTCTTTAGGTCCTATAATTTCTTTCTCAAAGCTCAGTCTCACCCTCTCCGTGTGGCATGTATGTTTTGCAGAGGGAATGCCCCTTTTCAATGGAGAGAAATGCATATTTTCAACAGAGGACATTTCCATTTGAAAAAAGTGTGTTCTTTAAAAACTAGCATTTCCCGGATCAAGCTGAAAATTGCACATTTCCCCCTTGGCTAATGCACGAACAAGCCAACATTCAACCCAAAAAGTCAGGTTTGGGAAACAGTAAAAATTCCCTGCAAATAATTTCTGCTAGTGTTTGCATTTGGGGTCGTGAATAAGACCTGCTTGCCTGATTTGCCAACAGTAACTCCATTCTCATATCTCCCTAACCCTCTGAGATACCAGTTGCTGGGAGTGAGAAAGACAGTTGCTCTTGACACACATTCTCAAGGTGTTTTCTTCTTGCTCACTTCAGAGCATTAGATCTTGAGTTTCTTCTGCTAACCCTACGTACCTGCCCCTCCATATCTTCACAAGGACAATATTTTAAATCCTTTTCAGTATGCATTTGTTTACTCATTCTCCTGCCTTGAGTTGATCTTCTGGAAGCTGTTCTGTTCCCATGACCTCAGACATAACTTTGAGGTGACTATTTGCAGATGGTTCCAGTTGCTGGCAAATTTGAGGTACTCATTTATTCCAGCTTCTGCCTAGTCCTGAGCTGAAAAAGACTTCCCAATTCTGCAACCCCATGCCATGCTTACAGTCTGTTTACAAACTGTATAAGAATATTGTTTATGTTCACAGGTCTTGCTAACAAAATTTATTCACAACCCAAGATACATTTGCATTAAAAAATTGACTGTTTAAATGTATGCTTTAATACTTTATTCAAAAAGGGGAAAGAGTGCATTTCAGTACAGTTCTCTTATTTATACCCCAGAAAAGTATGCAAAGAACCAGTTAAAATCCATCACCCTATTTATTCACATGTCACTGAACTCCTCCAGTGGGAGGAAAACATTTCCAATGGTTTCTCACAAGTAGGACTTGCCTTTGGCAAGATGGCTTCTTTCTTTTTCCTGGGGGGGGGGTGTCCATGCATGCATGCACGCTCGCGCACGTGCGCGCATGTGTGTGTGCACTTCTTTATGCACACTGCCACTACAATGGCAACGACATCAACTTTGTTAGAAGCCTGCTCTGTATTTGGCATTCTCTGCAGTGCCCCATGCCTGGCATCCTTGTGGGGCATTCTAGAAGCAGGAAGAATAACAGTGAAGCCCACCAACAAATGTATAATTTGGATAAAATTGGGCAAATGGAAAATTTGGATAAAATTCAGAGTGTGCTTTTATTTCTAGCGGTGAAAGAGAAGAAAGAAAAACTGTCTTCTGAAACACTTTGACTCAGCTCTGGTTGTCGTCCTTACAGGTCATGGGGAACTGAGGATGCTGATAGTTATTAGACCAATAAGAACAGAAGGCGACAAAGAAGTTTATCCAATCCCCGTGGAGAGAGACATGTGAGGAGATTGAGGTCCATGTGACAAATCTCAGAAAGGTTAGAAAGGAGAGGGCAAATGTGTTGCTTGGAGTCTCTGCGGTAGCTCCTACACTATATTTCGTAAACACAAATCTTGTAGTCATTTGGAATAAAGGTCTTTAGTTTTTATTGCCTGCGTCTGTGTGAGTAATTGGGGACGTGAGTTATGACCTCACGACACCTTCCCATGAGAATTTCTTCAAAACGTTCTTCCTCCTTGAATTCCTTTTAGAAAGCTGCTTCTTTCCAACCAATTGAATGAGAAGGGTTAATAACTGTGGAAGAAAATTTCAGCAAAGCACTAAGGGGTGGTGATGGCGGGGGGGGGGGCAACATGAACAAATATGGGAAATGAGGCACACCAAGTTTCAAAGTGATACTCAGAGAATCTGGGTGCTTGCAAAAATTGCTTGTTCCATATGTTTACACTGCTGCAAGGAAAACCCTGACTGCAAAATTATGAATAGATTTGGTCATTAGAAGTTCAGCCCATGGATGTGAGAAAATAATGTATTTGCACCACTGTCATTAGCTGAATTCTCAAAAAGGTGATGAGTGAAAAATTGCCACCACTGCCTTCTCAGCGAAGGCATGCTGTTGAGCAAGATCAATCGGGGCTGCTGGGGATGGGAAGTTCAAGCTTATTTAAACAAACAAGCCAAAAGCCATGTAGATTGATAATGGAATATTGACTGATGGTGTGTGCATCACTTAGACATTGCCTCTCATTGGCTTTCTTCTAATGCAGCCCTGAGGTTGGGAGTATCCTTGTTTACATGCCAAGGCTGCTATAAACATTGACTTGCCATGTTCAAGCTCATTTAACTTTGCATGGTGATTATGGTGGTACACTTTTGAATGTGTGAATGTTTCTAATTTTCTCATCTGCCTGCGGGGCTTCTCTGAGTTATTATTTCAAAATGAGATGGAAAATCTTGGCAAAGTGGGAGTCATCCCACAAAATTTCAGGTCTTATTCCCCTTGGTGCATTAAGAGTTCAAGTTCATCATGTTTGTTTCCCATACTCAGGACATTAGTACGTCCACATCCAAGACCACTTGCTCTATACTCCCGATTAACATCTTCATGCTGCGCACAAACACATCCTTTCCAAGCCCATCACTTGCTAGCAGTTCATCTTCCAGGAAGTGCAATCTGTAGCTCCAGAAGCCGGATCTGTCGTGTGAGCACATTTGGTCAGTCCACAGATGCACACATGGGGGCTCCTCGTTTTGGCAGGACTGACAGTTCAGCATCAGAGGATGGGATGTGGGTAGGGGAGGCTGCCTATCCTGGCGGGACCAACTGCTCCGACTGTGGTAATGAGTTAAGTATTGAAATGGCCCCAGTCCTAGCTGCAGTCCAAGGCTGTTGGTCCCTGCCAGTGTCTGATATGAGGGACATTGGTGCAAGGGCAGACAAACAGGGGCAGTCAACCTACCCGCGGGAATGGGGAACAGCAACGACACCTTGAAGGAGGAGATTTAGAGGTGGGGTGTCTATCAGATGGGGGACTCCAGCTTCCTCAGGGGTGGATCTGATAGTCCGTTGCCATAGTCATACGGCCTTTGAGGGAGGAGTGCAGGCATGCCCAGTCCCATAGTGCTCCTCCCACCAATTAGAGACAAAGAAGGATTCACAAGGAAAGCTTTGGCTGAGGAATGTCAGAGAGGATTCAATATTTTGCTCTGTGTATGCTCAAAGACTCACATGCAAAAAAGAGATTTTTGCAACGAAATGCCGGTGAGACTGTTACTGCTGGGTGACAGAAGAATGGCTCACAACAAATTCTCATGTTGGCATCACCTTCTTAGCCAGTCATTAACTTGGAGTATTTTTCTTTCCCTGTCTATTCTTTGAATTGGGAAGACTGAAGAAAAAACTTTCTGGCCCTCAAAGTCCTTAACACTCCCTAACATGTCGAAGTCTGATGTGATTTCTTTAAATCTCCGCTTGTCATTTGCATTTGTACCCTCATATATAAGAAGGAATACATGTCAATGGGTTGCATAAGCTTTGGCAGTCCTTCAGTTATCACTCTAATCTGTGCTTCAGGGAGATAACATACCTAACAAGTCCATGGGTCTTCCTGACATACATGTGTTTCTGTCCCATGTAACATGGAACCTCCCACGACTAGCACTCCTCCATTCTTGTTCTTGCAAGCCTTGGTATCATTGTCACTACTTGGTTGACCTTTGGCCTCTTGTTGCATGGAACGACTTGAAGTTCTTACATGGCAGGCTGCCCTCCAGTCACATCCTTGAGTAACTGAAAGCAGTTCTGAAGTTCCACTGCTTCCACAGGTGTAGAGTGTTTCCTTTTCTTTTAGTTATTCTGCACCAAACTGTCACCCCTTTCCAAAATCCTCATTTTCCCTTCCCTCTGGATTCTCCTGCCTCAGCTTGCTGTTGCACTTCTTGACTGTTGTTGCAGTTCCACCTCTTTCTATAAATGCTTCGTCTTTTATTTCCTTGAGGGTGGGCTCTCTCTGCTCTAGTGCTCTCACCTCTTCTTCTGACAGGGCTACTAGCTTGTACCTGTTGTATGTGTAGGCCATGTTGCCCTCAGACAAGAAAACAAACCTTGCACCGTTGTTGCAGGTCATCACCACTGTGGAGTCTATTTGGTCCATTTGTTGTGCTACTTTTTTTGATTCTTGCTTCCTTGGCCTATATTCTCCTTTCTTACCTAAAGGTTACCTACACAGTCCTACAGTAAATGGGAGTGTGTTATAAGGAAGAAAACTAAGCAGGGGTGTGGGGGGGGGGGGGAGAGAGAAGAAAAGAGAAGGAAAAATATTTAGGACCTCCCCTTTGACCTCGTCCACCAGACTCCTGGTTGCGCTTCCCAGTTGCTCGCTCCCTGGGACAGCTGGGACAGCTTCCCACGATCTGCTCAGCTAGAAGTCAGGAATCAAAATGCATCTCCCCACCCATGCAGGGGAGGGGAGTAATCAGGCCACTCCCTTTCAGTTGCAGCTCTCAGGCACAGGTGGCCACTTGGGAGATACTATCTGCCAGACTAGACCAGACCCCCTCCTGCCTCTGCCTGCCTTTGCCTCCTCTTCCACTACAATGCCACTGCCTGACTTCTGTATGATATTAATAAAGTGCACGGAGGGCATTAAAAGCCACGAACTGACATGAGAACAAAACCAGCCAAGCCCAGATGAGGAGGAACAACATCTGGCATTGGTGGAAGATGGCCTGTCATGAACAAGGGGACAGTTGCTCCAGGAACACCTGTGTGTGTCCACTGCATAGGTGCACACAGTGTGCTCCTTCACGCAGTGTTGCCAGTGGATAAGCACACCACCTACCTACCCAGCCCACATGTTTTCAAAATACATTACCAGGGTCCCTTGGGGAATCATCTCTCTGACAAGATGTCTACACTACAGAATATAAAATTAATTGACCCAGCGTAGTGGCCAAGGCATTGCCAGAGAGAGGGAGAGAGGGAGAGAGGGAGAGAGGGAGAGAGGGAGAGAGGGAGAGAGGGAGAGAGAGAGAGAGAGAGAGAGAGAGAGAGGGAGGAAATGCATCGTGGAAGAGGAGGACCAGAGAAGAGGCAGTTTTGCATAGTATGTACATATCCTAATATGCAGCTGTAAATGTACATTTGGAAAACAGTAGTATAACTCAAATAGGAATATGATCCACCTCAATAGCATGGGGAAGACTGTGACTAGCTTCCCTGTGTGCCCGCTCTGCCTGCTTTTGATGCTAAGTTGGGGGTGACTTTAAGGCCCCCTATTACTCGACTGCTGCAGGATTCTTCTATATCTTTAACTTGGACTTTGTCTGGAGAGCCCTTCAGAGGACACCTTCAGACAGAGGACTGTCCCATGACAGCCTGTCAAAGAGGAGGCTGTTCCCTGAAATGTAGGACACATGGCTACCCTAATTGGTCCTTACATTCCAAAGTTTTGATGCAGCCAAGTGATTACTCACTGTCTCTCCATTAATGGCCAGGTGTTCCATAGCCTAATGAGGAAATTCTTCTGCATGATGCAGCTTCACATATCAGAACAATGCAGCTCAAGGCCTGCGATGATTTCAAGTTGTAGCTGACCTGCAATAGCATTGCATGGCATACCAGGTGCTGCCTCACCCACAGCAACTGGATGGGACTGGTCATCTCCTCTGTGTAACTGTTATGGGTGGGAAGCTCCGGAGGTTGTCAGGTCTGGTTAAGGGATATAAAATTGAGGGGCAAGTATGCAGAAGCATATGCTTGGCCCAGGTAGGGGTTCTTCCCCAGGGTGAGAATGGTGATGCATGGATTTTGTTAAATCCATTTGTGGATTTAACAGTTTCTTGTCCGTTTCTTTAATTCAGCTGTTCACTGATTGAAGAATCTAATTGCGGGTGTATTATTACTACAATTATTATTACATGATATTTATATCCCAGCATTCTTCTTCTTTCAGGAGTTTCATTCCTGTTTGCTAATGAACTTGCATTAATGCATGCATATGCTTAAGCATGAATCATAGAAGTGCCCACTTGCACTAACATACACTCATGTAATCCCCCAAAAGTAAAAGATCAATCTGAGGAATCCTCACAACTCACAAAAAGCTGGTCTGCTGTGGAATCCGGATTTGTAAAAGTTTGAGCACATTTGACTCCACTGCAAATTTCTCTGACAGCCCTAAATGACAAACTGAAGAGCCAAAGGAGATGCCTGAAGGCTGTGCCAGAACTCATGTCTTGGGGTCACACTTTTACACAATGGTCGCAGCTGGCAGTAAGCACTCAGCACGAGACCACACAACTGACCGATCCCAAGCCGAACAGCGCCCTCACAATCAGCGCTGTCACACAAGCAGCCTGCAGGCACTATGTTAATGATTTCTGCAGCCGATCTGCTACGCCCAACGGGGCGATTCACAATCACTTGGAAAAAAAAAGCCCTGTCTGAAGGTATGAAGAGGCTTCCATGTTGAGACTTTTACTTATGGCGCAAACCTCCTTGTGCATCATGTTGGACACCCAAGACACCCTTCTGAGCTCCTGCTCTGACGCAGGTGTGGAGGCTGGCAACAAGGACACAGACCTCCTTGGCACTGACTTCATCCATAACGTGGAATGGTCTGACCAGTGAAGTTTAGCTGCTGCTGCCCTTGTTTACTTTTCTGCAGCACATAAAAATGAGTCATTTGATAGGTGGGTGGGTGGGAGTCATTCAATTTTCTCTTTGAATTCTGTTCATTTAATTATTGTTTTTCTGTTTTGAGATGTTTTACATTTACAAAGTTTTCTATTATAATTGATATGTTATTTTTTATCAGGTTATGATAAAATTCTGGCTATTGAGCAGTATAGAAATTTGGATGGATGGAGAATGGGCAGGCAGACTAAGCTGTAGGGAAAAAATGATGCCTGTAAACATTTCCTTTATACAGGATTTGCATGGGTTATTCTTGTTGATTTCATCTGCTAAATCTTAACCTGGGAATAATCCACCAGTTCTTATATTTCTTTATCGTAGATCTCCTCCTTCCCTCTTTTCCTTCTCAATGCCTACACAGCCCACATCCTGATACTCCCTGGAATTGAGTGGGCCTGCCTCTTCATCACCCATTCAATATGCCAAACACATGTCAAGGCCACAAGAATCTGCATGTACCAAAAAGCAGAGTTGGCAACTTTGCAGAACCAAACTATCATCAAAGAATAAATATTAAATAAAAATAATACCTCATTTTTAGCAACTGGCAAATGACAAAGGCAGATAAATAATAACACCTCTGATGATACCAAGTGCCATCTATACTCTAACTGGAAAAGACATAATCATGAATTAATAAGACATGCTCTTTAAAAAGTATTCTTTATGGGACCTAGTACTTAAGAAAGTTTTTGCATCACATGCTACTTAGGGGGAGATCTTGTGCTATAAAGAAGACTGTCACTTTGCAAACATTCTGGTTTGTTTTGCTTGATTTTATTTTTTCTTTTGGAGTATTTATACCAGAATGGTGGACAAAAATTCTCTGTTATCCACTATTTGGGCCACAAGATTTTCCTCAGCCAAAAACTCTGGTCTCATCCTTCTTCCAAGACAGTTCTCCAAACAGGGAGTTGTATTAGGGAAAACAGAAATGACTCAGCCACAGGCCTCAGGTGGGATATGAATATAATAAATGAATACTGTAGCTGGGCAAAACTGTACACAAGTCCATCCCACTGATGCTTCCACAGGAAAAATCTGGTCTGCTCTGGCATCTGGAGACTGGATGCATAGAAATCCAAATGAATCTGAATGTGTTGCTGATTTTTCCCACATCCCTAGTCACGCCTCCCTCAGCTTGGAGGCAGCCCCTAACAGAGATTGCAAACCTTGTGAGAGGAAAAAAGGTTTGTGTGTGTGTGTGTGTGTGTGTTTATTTATTTAAAATATTTATATGCCGTCCTGTCACGAAAGCCTCAGGAAGGCTTACATAAATGGAATAACATAAAATATAACATGCATAAATTACCGACCCACACTGGCTGCAGTTAAAAACATATAGGAGACAATATTAAAGCTTATTAAAATGTTGCTGAAATAAAAAGGTCTTAACCTGGGGCAGAAAAACAAATAACAACAGCGCCAGGCGGACCTCTCTGGGGAGCACATTCCATAGCCAGGATGCCACCGCAGAGAAAGCCCTGCTCCGGGTACTTTGCCTCCTAATGTCTTTCATGAAGGGTTCCTGGAGGAGGGCCTCTGCTGCTGATCTCAGGGGACAGGAGGGCAAATATGGAAGAAGACATTCCTTTAGGTATCCAGGTCCCACGTCGTTAAGGGATTTATAGGTAATAATCAGCACCTTGAATTGAGCCCAGACTTCAATGGGAAGCTAGTAAAGCTGATAGAGGACTGGCGTTCCACCTCTGGAGTTGTGTTGGGCTCCAAGACACCATGGCTGGGAAATGTCTGTTAATTTGGGCAAGGCAGGTGGGAATTCCTATACGCAGAAATGTGGAGAAAGGGGACCAGTTCTCTCCTGGTCAGGATCTGTTCTCTTTGTGACAAATGGCTCAAATTGAAGGTAAGAACTCCAGAGTCATTTCTGAGACTTGGTAGAGCAGGATAGGGTTAGGGTTAGTAGTGCAAGCTAGACCCTCAAGCCTTGAACAGCATTGCTCAATCTGCAAGAACTGGAGAAGAAATATGTGCCCAGGGGCTTTGTGTGAGGAAAGGTGCTCTGACTCACTTGGTGCCCCAAGGAATTATTCTCTCTAAATACTCGGGCTGCTGCCAGGTTCCTCTTTCTTCATCATCATCATCATCATCTAGATCAGAGGTCCTTCTTCGGGCACACTCTTTGAAGGCAATTGGAAGAATGGCTACCCGGACAATGGCCTTCTCTGCTGTGACACCCTGGCTATGGAATTTGCTCCCCAGAGAGGTTTGCCTGGTGCCGATGCTTTTTTCACTTTGACACCCATAATTTATATGCTAATATTATTTTAAGATTGGGCTTTATTTATTGTAATACTGCTTTCTCCTACCACTCAGAAATAGACTCTTCACAGCCAGCCATGTCCTAAGAGGTTAAAGGGGAAGGGGTACATTTTAATCTTTTTAAAAATCTCTGTTTGAAACTAAGACTTGGAAGGTGCTTCTCACACAGCCTCCAGAGCTATTTCCTGAACTATTCTAATGCCACTGAAGAGGACTAGGAACTACATGACATCAATTTTTTTTGTGGAAAGGTGGTGAAATAATTCCAGTAGCAGATGTGTTTTTAAAAGAAAATGCACCCATACAGCGTATGAATCACAAAGTTTCTCTTTTCTTGTTCTCCCCCATCTCCTCTCTTTCTCACCGTTGTCTAGGAATTAATTTTCTGCTTGGATCTCCCAGCGGGACAGCTTTGTCTGTGGGCAATTTGTCTTTTAGCACTGCTAAAAGAAAGATCACGTTCCTCTGTTATCCAAACTATGATCCTGGTGCTGTCGCTCAGTTAGCTTCATTTGCTTTCATCCTTCCTCGTGTTCCTAAGAGCAACAGTTTGGGGATCCATGAGCCTCCTCACTGCATTGAAAGAATGGAGATTTTGTGAAGACAGTCCTCACGGATTGGTTCCACCACATACAGAGACCTCATTTCCCACCGCCCCACATCTGGCTGCTATTTATTTATTTACTGGGCTCTATGTACAGATAGACAGGCTGCGCACCGAAGAATTGAGGCCTTTGAATTGTGGTGCTGGAGAAGACTCCTGCAAGTCTCTTGAACTGCAAGGAGATCAAACCGGTCAGTCCTAGAGGAGATCAACCCTGACTGCTCTTTAGAAGGCCAGATACTGAAGATGAAACTCAAATACTTTGGCCACCTAATGAGAAGGAAGGACTCACTGGAGAAGACCCTGATGCTGGGAACGATTGACAACAAAAGAAGAAGGGGATGGCAGAGGTTGAGGTAGCTGGATGGGGTCATTGAAGCAGTGGGTGTGAGCTTAAGTGGACTCCGGGGGATGGTGGAGGACAGGAAGGCCTGGAGGAATGTTGTCCGTGGGGTTGCGATGGGTCAGACCTGACTTCGTGACTAGCAACATGTACAGACTGATGTATGAACACAGTTCCTTCATGTGAGGGAAGGGGAATACTGTGAATTGATCTATATTCTAATTCAGGCATTCATCCAGGAAGAATCAGCATATTGCAGGGGTGAGTTGGCCCCATTCCTGTGTAGGTATAGGTCAGAAATCTATTTGATTGACATGTCAATGTCAGCTTCTCATGTCTCTGTGTCTACAGGGTAGCCATGAACTTAGATGCAGTTTGGTGTTGGGATCCATCCTCTTTTTTCCCAGTTTGCCATGCAGTTTGCCTGTGTCATGTTTCAGCCCCTCCTTCCAACCAGACCAGATTAAAGGCTTTCTAACTAAAATGCTTTCTTATGTTAAAGCTGACCAGCTAGGCTGGCATTACAGTGAAAAGGAAGACTATAGGAACAAAAAAAGAGAAATAACTGAAGAAAGAATACAGACCATTAAAGAAATTTGGCTTAAATCATAAAAAGTTGACTTTGAACTGAATATCCATCCTTCCCTCCGATTTGGAAAGAGCAAACCACATCTACAATGGACCCCTCCATTCAGCTCCCCTCACTCTGTGGTTTAGGTATCGGAGGTCCTGTGTTATACTGGTCCCAGTCTTTCCTGTGAGGTCTGTTTCAGAGAGAGATGTTGGGTGATGACTTTGTTGGGCTATATTTCTGTTTATTTACAGGCAATGGTCAATCTGTGCGTGTGCATGTGTGTGTATACATGAATGTTCAGGAACATTCATATCAAGAAATTAATAAATTTGCTTTGCATTCATTGGGGCAAAAACTTTCTTGCACCTATTTAACTGTAGTCCATCCACTGTGAAAAGCATCAAAATTTGGAGGGCATATTCTATGACTTTACTTTCATGGAAAAAGTCTGACCCAGCAGTGTTTAGAATGTAGGGATGCATTTAAAATATTAGGTGTTACCACAAACATGAAGGAGGCATCTAATAAGAGATTTATCTATGCATTTGTTTGTTTTGTGGCTGATATGTGTGCTCAAGGCAGCTTAGTAAAGATAAACCTAGAGAAATTATATGTTCCAGTATAAAATGCCAATTGCAATGCCCAATAAAACCTGAATTAGAATGCAGATGGTGAGCAAACCAACAAACCACAGAAACAGAGCCATAAACAGTCCAGGTACTGTATTTTTCAGACCCCAAAACATGTATAAAATCAGATGAAAGATGTAATAAGTACTCCAAAATTTACTTCTAAAGCCACCGATAACAAGAATGAGTTTGACTTGTGCCTGAGGAATATCAAGGCAAGGGCCAGATGGACCTCTGTGGAGAGGGAACTCAACAGTCCAGAAACAGTCAAAGGAAGAAATGTTGATCTTTTATGTGCACATCACATTAACTGCTGCTCTTTATCTGAAATTATATTCTGGATTAGATATTCTGGATTAGCCATCCAGAGATGAACCATAATGGATGGGATAAAAATATCCTAATAAAATAAATAAATAAATCTTCTGAGCCAAACACCGCTGAGATAGCCCTTGTTCATTAATGGACAATACTTTGCATGTGTACACCAATGTGCCCCAGTCACCTTTCTTGGCACCTTTCTTAGATGAAGAACCACTTCAGATATTCTCTGGATGTCCCTTTCTGTGCATACCTGGAAATAGGATGCTTGCTTGCTTGCTTGCTTGCTTGCTTGCTTGCTTGCTTCCTTCCTTCCTTCCTTCCTCTCTCTCTGTCTCTTCCACTCCCTGTCTCTCTTTTAAAGTCCAGTTCAGCAAAACTCTTCCCATCAGCTTTGACAGAACTGCCATATTTTGGCTGTAAAATATAATTAGAGCAGTGAATCAGAAAGGAACTGTTCATTGAACAGCACAGTATGTTCTCAGCCAAAGAAAAGGATGTGAAATACATGCAAATGCAGTCTGGCTCACATCCTTCCATTTTGGGAAGTGGTTACATGACACAGTCAGCAGAATATGCCTGCATGTCTCTAGGGAGCTTGCATAAGTTGGCATCCTCCAGCTGCATGTGATCACAGTCAAGCTGTTTTATTTCCCTCTGTCAGCTTTTGGTCACTGATTGAAAATGTTCAGCTGTGAGTGGTGGCTTGGAGAGGTCATGAAAGTCAAAGGCAAAGCCATGACCCACAGAGGGTGAAAGCCAAAGGCCTAGGTCCAATTCCCTCAAGCAGTGTTTCCAAAATGCACAAGCACTGCCTCTCTGGTGGAATGGAACCATCTCTGCAGTGTCAGCTGGGCTTTACTCAAGAATTAATCATTCCAAAAATTCAGCTGGCTTGCTTCACAGACTTTGGGAAGGGAAAAACAGAGTGCTGGCTGATTTAAAGGGAAGCAAAACAATCTTTTCCCCCCCCCTGAAGTGTGTTTTCATCTGAAACAGAATGCATCAGTGTTAACTTACAAAGTTAATTGGAGTTTAAGCACTTGCTTCAATGGAGCCTGCTGCAATAAGGATTAGTGTTGGGCTTTTGCTGCTTGTTTTTCTTAGGGTACATCGAGATGGTGTTGTGGATGATGGAAAAATGAGGAGTATACAGAAAGTAAAAGAGCCCATGCTCTGCTTAAGAGCTCCTCAGCAAATCCTGTTTGTATCAGGTAAAAAGAATATCCAACTAAAATATCGGGGTGCAGTGTTTGGGGAAGGATGGGGACTTTTTGCATGCAAAGCCTGGCTGGCCCCGGCCAGACAATGACTGAAACTTTGGCTGGCCCCTGACAGGCAATGCAGATGAAGGGTGAGGAGCAGAAAGCCCTTCAAACAGGGAGCGCCCATCCTGGCCAGGAAAGCCCTTGATGAGGGTTTATGGGACAGGCAGGCAAACAATATCTGGCCACACCCTCCCTCTCTCCACTGCAGACAATGCAAGGAAGACAAGGAAGAGGAGGAAGATGCACAGAACAGACACCTTCTGCTAAAGTCCACACATTTCCAAGTGTGATCCACAGACCAGAGAAAAGGTACTCAGCAACATGGGTCCATTTGGAACACATGTGAGAAAAAAATGCATACACATGTGCACAGATATGTTTTATGCAGTATCCACAAATACATTTTATGTAATGCGGTAGGAATGAATACATATCAAAGATGTGTGGAATTGCTGTGTGCATTTGGGGAAGTACACATATATGCATGGATCTTCATGTGAAAGGGGGAAGAACCTCATTGCTTGCAATTGGACACACTGTTGAAATGAGCTTCAGGAGAGAATTCAGAGAAAGGTTCTGCTTTAGATTTCACTGATTTGTATATACCAAGGTCAGTGAATGTGAGGCAAGAGCTAAGGTACAGCTCAAGTTGAGTTTGAGGGTGTTCTTTGGGTCTCCATGCAAACTCTCTTGGCCAGGACTCTTTGGGCTGCCCCACAGCTCTTCTGGGAGTGGACATTCACACAGAGTCCTAATCCTGCTTCTGGGGGTATATGGAGGTCTGCAAATCACATTGCGACCTCAGAAATGTATGGAATGTGATGGTAGATTGGATTTTTCTTCAGTCCAGGCTTGAACTAGGTAAATCCCACTAAAAATAAGCCAAAACAAAGTTCTCATAATAGTTTCAGGCAGAGTTCTTTCCTAACCCTTCCTGGAAAAGGTGAGGACTGCATCTGGTACCTGCAAAGGATGTGATTTACTAAGCTATGGCCACATTTTTCCTTAGGTCAGGAATGCCTTGCTAACTAGTGGTATCGTCATAGCTTGCGCCTCCAAAACCTCCCTTTTGAGTGCCATCCACGCCTCCTCAACTCCTTTGCCTTCCAGTAACCTATCCCAGGAGACTTTCCCAGTCTGGCCTTTAATTGACCAAAGCTGGCCCTCATGAAGTCCCAGATTCTATTACTCAACCTGCTGCTCATCCCCATTCCCCTGATCTCAAAGCAAAGGATGGAGTGACCACTCACATCCAGAGCTTCCCTCATCTGCACCTCATCTACCAGGTTGAGCAGGCATACATTCCTTTTCTTTACCTCCTTCCCATAGCACACCAGGGCAGGTTTATGATCAGCACTTGGCCCTTACATATACGCAGGCCATTCACATGCATCTTCCCCTCAAAACAGGAGAGAAACATGAACTCAGTGGAAAAATGGCTCCCACAATTCCCAGGAAGTCGAAAGTGTGATTTCTACTGAGTGGGACTTATGACAGCCCTACTTGAGATGTCTGAGTAATTCACTCTTGAGCCATATTTCCTGGCTTTATCTGTGAATCAGATATTATTTACATTCCATTTGCATTTCCCAGTCATCCTTCTGATGCATTTAACAGTTGAAAAAATTCAAATTTTGAAAAAGGTTTTAAAAGGTGATATTTAAATGAAAATTTTTATATAGATTTTTTGCTGCATACTAATGCAAAAATGGGATGAAACAGACTTACAGATGAACATGTGGATTGTCACTGTCTTTGTTTATTGCTATCTTGCTGCAATGTTTTACTTTATTATTTTACCCTGTTTGATGCAGTTATACTGCATTTCTAAAGTGAGTTGACTTGGGGATTTTAGGATGTTTTAGTATATATGAGGCATGCTGGGAATTGTAGGCCACTTTCTTCTGTCTAGAAATGCATAGGATTGCATTCTCATTTTGCAATCTTGCACCCAGTGTCCCAGGGATAATACCCCTCTGCTCTCACTGGGTTCACTTCCACTACACTGGATTGCAGTGTAAACAGCATACAAGATAATGAATTCATTAAATGTCAAAAATTAGCACTGACTGGGAAATGACATTCGCAATACATCTCTCACCTATGCTAAGGAGGAAATGCGATTTTGCTTTCTTCATTGTTTGTTTTCATCTAGTAGCTTGGGTCAGCTTTGCTCAAGCTCTAACAAGCTCAGGAAGGAGCATGTGATGTTGAAATGGGTCGGCAGGCCAGCAACCTATCTGCTGGACCAGAAAGTTCATCCTGAAGAAAACGGATCAGAAGTGTGCTTGTCTGTGTTACAACTGCCTACATAACTCACCATAATTGGAATAGAGTCAAATGTGATTTACAGCATAAAGCTATCACAAGAACAAAGGTGTTTGTCTCTGATATAACTACTTGCATAACTCATCATTGCCACTCCTCAGTTTCTCCTCTTCCTAAGGCAGTCCTTCATCCATCACTCCATCCATTAGGATTGACTTTGGCAGCCAGTATTTCATAGCGATGATCTGGTTCCAAATCAGTGTCTTGTGTCAGTAATGGAATGAATACAGGCAAACAAATTGAAGTTCAGTGCAAACAAGACAGAAGTGCTTTTGGTCAATCAAAAAGTCAGTCCGGGAAATTGAATAGTATCTGGATAAGAAACTGTCTATTTAACCATAATCCAGGAAACGGCAATATCTGGGTAAGAATCACGGTGTATTCAACCAAATTTGTGGTGTGAAATTCAGGTCATTGCCTCTTTTTTATGAAAGACTCCTCAGCTTTAGGAGCTACATGACTGCCAGGCACAAAACAGTCCTCTCCATGTTGAAAATTGCTCCACCAGTCCAGTTGGACAAATGATTGGTGAAATAATTTGGGTGTTCATATAGATAGATAGATAGATAGATAGATAGATAGATAGATAGATAGATATTTAAATAAATAAGCAAGCAAGCACTTAACAAGATCTGCAGCTTTTTAAGGATAGGACAGAAAGGACCTGACTTCTTTAAAAATCAAATGAAAGAAAAAGAGATATTGACAAATAGCTGTTCAGTTATAGCTGTTAAATCTTTGGAGGTATGAGGAACACAGCCTGGTCCCATTTCATTGGTAGAGCTTAAGGATGTGGGCAAGGTGCTTGGACAGGTTCATGAGAGCTCCCCTGTACTGGATCCTTGCCCCTCCTGGCTTATGAATTGAACTAATTCTTCAGAGCAGCCATCTAAGGCCACAGTTGCCACAAGTCAAGGTTCCTCCTTTGACCAAACACCACCCTCAGTCTGTTTATCCTACCAGATTCTTCGTTTCTTCCAGTACAAGTCACCCAGAATGAATTTCTGAAGAAACAGAGCAGTTTTTGAGCCCAGTCTAGTGATTACATCGAAGCCTTCTCCTTATGAATGGGATTGTGGCCCAGCACATGGGGAAGGACTCTCTGGATGCAGAGACACCTCCTCTACCCATGCTGCTCATCTAGCTGGGCCTCTTGCTTCTGCTGGCACCTCGCTACAGGGTCCAGCTCAGAGGGAGGGGCTGGTCTGCATCCGGGAGCTCCTCATCCTCAGCAACCCCTCCTGCTAGCTGTCTGTCCATGCCATTTCCAGGGTCTGTCTGGCCCTACACAGAGTCTGGCTAATAATCACCTCCACCTCCTTCCTCTGTTGCTTATCAGGACCTTGAGCTAACTCCTGCTCCCCAACCTCACTGAACATTCCTCATCCTCCAGATCTGAATTCACAGTTGAGATGCTTCTGGTGCCCCTTGGGGACACTTGCCAAAGCCTGCCATCCCACTGGCTGTCAACACCTTTCATTAGATCGCATAGCCAGAGCTGGCCCTACTCTCAGGAAGAACACAGGTGGCAGATGCTTGTCACTGGAGGACAGATGAGTGAACTTCATCTTGGCCCTCCTTATGCCTCCTAGGCCAGCTTGCTGCCCTTAGCTGCAATGGGGGAAGCTGCCCAACCAACTTTTATCAATGGATTAAGTGGGGTGTGTTGTCTTGCTCCTTATTTTCATAATTTCATATTGTGTTTTTATGTATCTCTGTAAACTGCTCAGAGAACTTCGACAATTGGAAGTATAGAAATTAAACAAACCAGCATGTGATTCAGTAAGGGAAAGCTGATTTAAAAGTGGGAGTGGGGAGGGAACAGTCAGCATCAATACAGAGATAGCTCTCTGCTTTGCATAGACTTATGCATGTATTAAGAGTCTGCATGTGCGTTCGGTGTTTTAACTAACATGCCATGTTGTATCTTGCAGCTGCTTCTACAGATGTGCAAATCATCACTCTCCGTAATGAAGTTTGCTAATTTAGACTCTTGTTTGTGCATCATTCTTCTTCTTTCAGGCAACAGTCTTCACTATTGCTACCAATTTTGCTTCCGCTGGGATTCACTAACATCTTATGAATGTTTGTCCTTCCACTTCAAAATGTGCTGCATTTTTTCTTTCCTTGGAATTCGTGAGGCAGGAATTTCCAGGTCCACTTGTTATGGTTTATGGATTGTTTGTTTTGATTTCTGTAAGCTGTCCTGAGACGCTTTGCGTATAGGATGGGGTATAAATATTTTAAACAAATAAATAAATTTTTATCAAGCAACAAGTACTTCCAGGTATTATGAAGGTATTATGGTAGCCAGGCAATTATACTGTCACATAAGAGGATTGCCTAATTTGAACTGATTCCTTTGATGCCTGTAATTACCTTTCCTTTCCTTTTTTTTAAGTGTCACTGTCTGCTATGGCTGATTTCACTACTTTACCATGATTTCTTCTTCTTTTGCAGTGTTTAGCATAAACTGTTCCATTCTCTTCTCTAGAAATAAACGAGAAAGATTTGCCCCCTTTCTCCCCACCCCACCCTCTGGGATAAACAGTCGTATCATCTGACCACTGGCCAGGAAATGCTTCTTGCCACAGCCCGTCTTTTTCCAGTCTTTTCTCCCCGCAGTTCCTTTTGGTTTTGCTCTTTTCCAACCTTGACATTTTGGGAAATGTGTTTCTGTACAGGAACACTTTAATCACAGGGTACATGCAGGACAAATTTAACCCCGCCTTCCAGCTCTTCTTCTGATATGTTTATGGCAAAAGGAACTTCCTGTTACAAATGGATGAATCTGTTAAATACAATTCCTTCCTTTTCTCTTTTCCTATATCTTAAGTTAATCTTGAATTTTCAGAGTTTCTCAAGCTTGGTTTCTCCCAACCATTTACATTCAGGGAATGGGTGTGCGTTTTTAAATGTGCATTTTTGTATATATTTTTGTCTGATATCCTCATATCCTTATGCTGCTTTCCTTAATATATGCATTTTCCTACCTCTGTTTTGAATGGATAATGTTATTGCCATTTTTGGGGATGTGCAGTGTTTGGATGGATAACTGATTCAAATACTGGTTCAAAACTGAAATTAAAGCAGCTTTCCTTAACATGTAAACTAAATGCACCTCTCCCATATTCCTACTTTTTCTATCACAACATGTCAGCACAGATAGAAACATTTATGTATTTCAATGCTGCCACACAGCTAAAGATTTCTGGGTGGGCTACAGAATCCATAAATACAAATACATATCCATAAAGATAAAAATGCAAGAAAAATGGCAGAAAATCCAGAAAAGACATTGAAAGGGTTAAAGCAGTTAAAAACGAATGATAAAAACAATACAAGGAATGACTCTGAAGCCCCCGGTGATCCCTCTTGAGCCAAGTGAGTGGCCAGGTAAGTCCTTAAAAGCCTCACTAGAAAGGGTTGTCTTAACCTGGCACTGAAAAAATGACAGATTTGGTGCCAGCTGGGCCACAGTGGGGAGATTATTCCATAGATGGGGCCACCACTGAGAAAGCCCTCCCCCCAATTGCCACACTCTACACTTCCCTTTGAGTTCGCATGTGGAGGAAGGCCCCAAAGGCTGAGTGCAGTCTCAGAGCAGATCGTAGTTGGTAGAGGCACCTCAACAAGTACTGCAGTCCTAAACCACGTAGTACTATATAGGGTAAAACAAGCACCTTGAATTGGGACTGGAAGCATACAAGTCAGGCCAGGACCACTGTTATGCATTCAGCCCTAAGGGTCCCAGCTATTAAAGTGTCTGCTGGATTTTGCCCTAGCTGCAGCTTCTGACACTTCTTCAAGGGCAGCCCCACACAGAGTGCATTGCAGTAATCTAATTCAGAGATTGCCAGAGTGTAGATTAATGAAGCCAAGTAATCCTTGCCTAGGTAGGGGATCAACTGGGTAGCCTAAGACACCAATTCTACCTGAGACTCAAGTGGCAAAGACTGATCAAGGAGCACCCCCAAGCTATGAACTGGCTCCTTCAGGGAGAGTGTGACCCCACCTAGAACAAGTTGAACACCCCTGTCAAGTCAGAGGAGTCACCCACCAACAGCATCTCTGTCTTGTCTGGAGTTTCAGTTCGTTGGCCCTCATCCAGTCCATCATTGAAGCCAGACCTCTGTTTAGCACATCCCGAGCCTCACCTGTTGATGATGTAAAGGATAAATAGAGCTGCATGTCCTCAGCATACTGGTGGCAATGCCCTCCAAAGTCTGGATGACCCCACCCAGTGATTTCATGTAGATGCTGAATACCATGGGGGACACAGAACAGACTCCTGAAGCACTCGCTGCTGCAGAATCCAGAGGCTGAACTGAATTCCCCAAAAACCAACTTCTGGAGACTGCCCTCCAAGTAAAGGTGGCACCATTGCAATGCAGTGCACCCCACTCCCAACTCAGACAGTCTCCTCAGAAGGTTACAGCAAACATGTAGCTGAACATTCACAGGATTTCAGTCTCTTTGAAATTCAAACAAGGGTTGCTAAAGGCAAAAGCTGTCAAAATCTTCTTCCAAGAAGACCCATTTGGACATGGCTAAGAGGACCACCAGATCTAGTTCAAAAAGCTTGCTGCAATATGGCTGTCAAAGAGATTGTTGAAATGAAGGAATCAATGTTCTTACAAAACAACAAGGGCACACTTCATAGTTTAACTGTAGTGGTCTTGCTCAAAGTAGACCACCATGACTTGTATGTAGTTCCATAATCACAGGCTTTCATTCTCTCTGAAATTCAAACAAGGGTTGCTAAAGGTGACAGCTGTCAAAATATTCCTCCAAGTAGACCCATCAACAGATTGCTGCAGAAGTGGGCTACAGAAGTGCAAACACAGTCAGCCAGCAGGTGTAGAAGGTGGACAGTTTCTGCATTCCAACTTTCAATTGTTGTTAGTCGCAAAGTTGTGCCTGACTCATCACAACCCCATGGACAACAGTCCTCCAGTTTCTCTTGTCCTCCACCATACCACACAAGCTCACACCCACTGCCCCAGTGACTCCATCTAGCCACCTCATCTTCTGCCGTCCTTCTCCTTTTGCTGTCAATCATTCCCAGCACCAGCTTTCAATATCCTTGGCTTCTCTCCAATCAGAAAGGTAGACTTCAAATTACATGCTGCTGAAAGAGAACAAAGTTCCATTGACCGAGATCATCATATCCAACCTGAGCCATTCTCTCCAGAGGGCACGGGATATTTAACA
Organism: Varanus komodoensis; assembly: GCF_004798865.1. Classification (NCBI taxonomy): domain Eukaryota; kingdom Metazoa; phylum Chordata; class Lepidosauria; order Squamata; family Varanidae; genus Varanus; species Varanus komodoensis. The sequence goes on along the minus strand of NW_025335380.1, from coordinate 118,896 downwards.
CCAGTTTCTGGGGGTGAGCGGGGACATTACAGGCCTCTTGGCTTAATGTTCTTTCAGGGATGGGCGGTTCCTAGAGGCATCTGGTTGGCCACTGGGGGAAGTAGAACACTGCGTGATGATGGTTTCGTGGGGGTGGGTTATGTTCTTCTGTGATGTATGACAATATTCATGGACTGTCCTACAGAATGCACTGCTGCCTGGGGTGTCCCAAATCACAAGGCGCCTGTGAAGTTTGTGCATGATGTTTCTTCTGCCATGGCCAGATGCCCATATGGCAAGCTCAGACATGCACTATTCCCACCACTAAGTGCATCCATGTTCCCTCTGCAAACTGGGTAATTCTGGATTAAAACCAAACTGATTTTTCTTTTTCTTACAATCCTACCTGTGGTTTCCACCTGTTAGGTAACCCACTCTCTAGAGCATCAGAGAACAACGGATCTCCATCAAATTACTTCCCTCTCTCGCTAACCAGAACCCAGTGCAGTAATCACTTTCATGAAAACCTTCTGGCTAGTATATCTGTATCTGAGTTGCTTCATTGATGCCAGTTCCTCCATGTCGCGTTCCCTTCTCTGCATATCAGATAGGCACATGCACTGAGCTACCCTTATATCTCAGCTGACTCCAACACCACCCTCTTCTCTTATTGTAATATTATTCGCATTCCTAGGGAAGGATTAAAAGTCTTAAATAAACCCATCGAGCCACAGCTCTTTCCCTCCCATACCTGGCACCTGTGCTATGTTAGCTGTGTTTTTTTTCCTTCCAATACCTGAATGGAGGCATGGGTTGGGCTATGGGACATTAAGATAGCTTGGAATAAGGGTAATGATAGCATCCCTTGAGATTCTGCCTCTAATCATTGTTACTTAATTCTTCCCTTTCTCTCAGATATAATACTTGTCTGTGATTTATTATTAGATTAATATTCTACCTTCTTTTTTCTGCAAGGAACCCAAGGCAGCTTACATAATCCACCTCTCTTCTAGTTGATCCTCACAACAGTCTTGCAAGGCTGAGAGTCAGTGGCTGCCCTAAATTCACCCAGGGAGCTTGAGGGGAGAATAGAATCTGGACTTCTCAAGAAAGAGGTGTGTGTGTGTTGGGGGTGGGGGGGGTGTTCCTGTGGAGCCAAAGATTCATTGCAACCCACCTCGTCTCATTTTATCTCCCCTAACACTGAAGCTCTGCTCTTGGGGGTAGAGGGGGCCATACATTTCTGCACAGGGACTGAGAGAGAGCATTTCTGGTCAGTTATTTGCTTTTGGTACATCCTCAGAAGAAGACATCCAGATGATCCTATGGCTTGCACAGTGCTCTACAAAAATGTGTGACAACTGAACCATGGAGAACTGCTGGGGCAGTGCAGGACTGAACAGCAACCCTCACCCCAAGTCAGGCTGCACAACATCCCAGGCCATCCATGTTTCATTGCACCTGAGGTGAAGCAATTTGGGCCACTGAAACCTCTGCAGCCACCAGCATCTTTCCTCCTTGAGAGGAATGGAACCTGCACAACTAGGCTCTGGTTGCTGTTTCATGGTACACATAATCAGCTGTCTCAGGCAACTTTCTCCCTCTGCCTCACAGTAGGGCCTGCCCTGGAGAATTCCCAGTGTATTCGTGCCACTTTGGAAAGGAGACCAGGTAAGGCAAAGCTCCAAAGGACTGGAGATACATTTGGGTGAGGACAATTCCAGGAACATTCCTGTGGCTGACATACTCCTTCCCCCTTTGACCTGCTTACTTCATGATTAGATTTTGGATGGGCAGAGGAGAGATGGCTGGAAGTGAGAAGTCAGGTATCGCTGCTACAACCCCATCTCCACCACTGTATTATAATCCCCAGCCATCTATCCCTAAATCCTCCTGCAGCCACAGATGCAGCCTCAGCCACCAGGCGATGCCTACAGGATGCGAGAGAGAAGGGAGCACAGGGGAAGCCCTTGCTCAGTAATCCCCCCATGTTGGATGCCCTGCCAGGACTCTTCTTGAATGGTGTCTGCAGCAATGGGAGAGTTGAAAGGCAGCTGCAGTGCTGAAAGAACATGGAAATGAAAAGCCAGTCTGAGAATTTTTAAAGAAGCTTGTCTGTGTATGGGAGGGAATTGAATTGGCCACTCAGCACGTGCTTTGCTGATAGCTGACAATCTCCAGCTTGCTCTTGCAGTGATATGAGAAAATGGATGGTGAGGGATTCTTGATAATTCCCAACTCCCCTAATCTGATTATCTCATCACTGATATAAATTCTGACAGCCTCTGGCTGAACTAGCAATAGGCAGGCTTTTGTGTCTGTTTGGAAGGCCAGAACAGGGGCGAGGATGGAGGGGGCATGAAGATCATCATTCAGTCCAGCTTGCTCTGTAAAAGTAACCACAGGTCTAATTAGGCCACAGGTCTAATTACGGAAGTGTAAAGAATCTACTCTGTGTAGAAAATCCATTTGATGTCCTGGCTTTGGCTTCCAGGGCTCTAGTCCTCTTTGCAGCAACCTGAGTCCAAGCTTGAGCAGCATTGGCAGGTCACTCTCCAAGGAATGGAGTCCTAGGCACTGTGCAAGCAGTATTATTTTTCCATGGCTGCTGCCACTGGGAATGGTGGTCTGTATGCTTGCTCCCCACTCCCCTCATTTGCATACTGCAGCCACTCCTGATGGGAAAGTTTGGCACTTGTGCAAGTAGGAATCTGTGAGCATTTGAAGACTCGGCTTGCTTTAGAGAACTAGACAGAGCATGAGAAGACACCTGCAGATCCTGCAGGGATGCATTTTGAAAGGGTTGTCCCAACTGTATGTCTAATATCATGCATGTTTAGGCAAAGTCCTACCTGAACCATCCATGCTACCTGGGCGACACTGGAGGTTATGGGCTTTTGCTCTGTCTAAATAGGCACAGGAGTGCATCTCAAATTGCCATGGTTGACATCTGAGAACCAGAATGGCAAGGCACAAGAAAGGCAGGACTGGTCCATATCCCCCTTCCTCTCCATAATGTAATGTATTGCATTCCTTGTATTCCGATGGTGATTTCCTATGTGTTCCCTACTCCTGTTTCGTATAGTTGGCTGCTGCTAGCAGGGGAGAAGGAAAACCCTCTGCATAAGGATGTCTAAAGATAATATGAGTTGTATTTATACTCTTGTTCAGACATACTGGGAAACCATGGTTTTATTCTATGCAAATGAGCCTTGGGCTTGCATGCTTCTCCATCCCTTTAAAAATATGCAAGGAGGGGTTGGAAACTTTCACTAACCATTTAAACTAACCATTTAAACAGACTGTAAGTTCCATTCTAAGTTCAGGATATTGGGGTTTGTTTAAACTGTGGTTTATTAGAACAAACCATGATCACATCAATTTGTCAGATCCTGGTTTATTCTAAAACTACAGTTTAAGTAGAAAAGTTGAGAACAGCCTTTCACATGATTATGAAGGTTTATTCATGTAGCATCAATTCCTCATACAGCTGAACTAGCTCTTTCTCAGCTGCAGTGTTATCGAAAAAGAGCCGGGGGGGGGGGGGACTGTTGGCACAATTCTACTATTTTATGATTCGTAGAAAACATTTTTCCTACTTAAGAGGTAAAGACATAAAACCCTCCAGATAAGCAAGCATATTTTTTTAGAACCTGGTTGATGAGGTTCAAACATAGGAATGGGAAAGAAATTCAGTCAGTTTGCATTTTAATCTGAACTTAATTGATTTCACACTTACGAATTACTTGTGCATCATTTTTAAAAAATCACTGTGTGAACCTCTGTCTCAAGGGTCCCATTTCTCTGCAGCTTCCAATAGACTTCTCAAGTTAGGTAGTCCACATTAAAATGCATCTCTTACAAAAAAAATAATGTTCAGATATACTTTACATTAGAAAGCCACTTGGAAGAAATGGATCTTTGGGGAGAAAATGCACATTTAAAAAAAATACATTTATTTCTAATAGAACACAAGTCTAAAAATCTGTGCTTCCATTTCTGTTGTGTTCAGAGGTGCAAATGGAACAAATTAAAGTCAAAAGTGAAGCAAGACAAAAAGCTTGTGTATCCTTAATTCTGAAGCAGTGTATTCCAAGAACAATTTTATCCCATGCTCTAGTAGATCAGAGGGTTAAATGTTCAGTTCTGTTTTATCATTTAGATTTTGGTACTTTCTTCACATGTACAGGCTGTGACAGGTGTGTTGTATCTGTAGTAGGTGAAGGAATTGAGTTGACTTTGAATGCCATCAGCCCATCTTGAGTTTGGAGGAGCTGGAGCAATGTTTCTTCCCTATTTTTAAAGGAACTCTGAAAAGATCCCTCTCTCACCTGTCAGTGTGGCATTCACATGATTTTGTAGTATCCTGTGCTGATATTCAATAGATAAATCTTCACAAAAAACTGCAGAAAATCCATGGTGTATATACTAAGAGCTTGTTTTGATGGTGTTCACACACCATAATAATCCAGGTAGTCTGAAATGGGGATGTTGTTCTCTTTCTTTTAAACATAGAAACACAGAAATAGAGCAGGTCAGAAGGGATCTCCTGGGCCATCTAGTCTGACCCAATGCTCCAGCCAGTTCTACTCATGACATGCCCATCATGTGCATGTCCAGCCTATCCTTGAACACCCACACCGATGGGGCCTCAACAACCTCCCGTGGAAGCCCATTCCACACCCTCGGGGTCCTAATTGTCAGGAAGTGCTTTCTGGCATCCAAATGGAACCTTGGCTCCCTGAGCTTTGCTTGTTGGAGAGCACCCTGCCTTCTTCTGCAGGGGAGAAAAGAAATGGATGCCATAGCTTGAATCCCAAAGGCAGTTCCAGAGCCAATATCAGGAGGTATTGTGTGCAGGGTATTTTCTAGGGCCCTAAAAGATAGGAAACGGGCTTGCAGTTTCAACAGTGTAATCATATCAATTTGCATGCCTGGAATGCAGAACCCCAGGTTCCAATCTGACCTTCCAAATGGTCATGCCCCTATTCCAGGCTGCAGTCCATTTCTTCCATTCACCAATCCAAAGATGGTCTTCTGGCTTCTCCCTCCCTCTCTCTCTCCCTCCCTCTCTCTCTGTTATTCCCCCATTCTTAAAAGGTTGGAAGGCCTCCTAAAGTTGAGTCAGTGGCAGTAAATGCTTGAGGCTAAAATATGTGGGTACTTCTGGAATGTATCTGGACTGCAGCCACTGAGAGCTTCTCCAAATGAAATTAGGCCTTCCAGCTGGAAGATACCCAGGCTTCCTGGTTTCTGAGGCACCCCCAATAGAATTGTACCATACAATAGTTCCATGCACTTATATTTACCAGGTTAAAGTGTCCTAACTGAGGACGCCTTGACTTAGTGACCTCACTCCAAAGAATAATAATGCTGCCACAGCTCTTGCTAACATCAGTCATCTCTTCCTTGGCCACTTCCCCACCCTGCATAAATAAGCCATAAGTTATGAGACCAGTCCTGGTGAAGAACAAAGCCCTGGGTGAGGATTTGCATGTGTGTGTTGCACATGCCAAGCTACCATCTTAGATAAGCATAATTTTCTTCTCCCTTGTCTCTAAATCAGTCTAAATATGAGTGAGTGGTTCAGTCTGGACATGCACATGGTAGGCATGTCATGAGCAGAGCCAGCTGGAGCCGGGGGTTGGGGTCAGACTAGATGGCCCAGGAGACCCCTTCTGATTCACTCTGTTTCTATGTTTCTTTCATGAACTGACCTGATCTGCAACTTGCAGATTAAAGAGTGGATGAGAACCCAGTTATTCATTACTGCACTGGATGCTCCTGCCTCAAAAGAAGTACCAAAATACACCTAGAAATGTATATTTTGAGAGAGGGAAAAATCAGCAAATGCATATTTAAATACTGTACAAATGAGAACTTTAATGAAGCCTTTATTTTTATTGATGTAAAACAAAATTTGCTTAGGAATGAACACATGTGAAACTGAAATGTGCTGCAAACTGATTTATTTGCTATCCTTCTCTGAGTTGCAATACTTTTCAACTACACATGAATTTCCAATAGCTTTGTGCTTTTTCAAAGTGTTGGAGTATTCTTTTCAAATTTTAATTATTGTGTTTGACTATCATGATTCCACTCCAGCACCCTTCCCTGCCTTCCTGGACTGGTCTGGTTCTATTGACCTACAGGGAGCTTAATAAAGAGACAATTAAAAGTCGTTACTTATATTTAACAAGTATTTGTTGCGGTAGATTAAGATCTCAGTTTAGTCAAACCAGAGAGATGGAGGAGGCAGAGCAACAAACATCCAAAAGTTCTCTAGCATACTGTGTGAAACAAATAGCTGAAACTAGGAAGCAAAACACATGGAAGAGCAACTTTCACACATGCAGAAACAGAGCAAGCTGTTGGAACCAAACAAGACTTGAAACAGGAGAGTAACAGTTGGAAGCAGCTTTTCGGGAAAGAGGGGAAGATGTCTTTTTTGGTCATATCCCTCTTCCTTTTCAGGACTCCTTCTTCCTTTTCCCTTTCACCATGAGGCACCAGACTGAAAACATTATTTCAAGAGGAAAGCAAATGAAGTTCAGGTAATAAAGCAGAACATATCCATAGCACCTTAAAAATGGAGCAAAATTATTATTTGTCACTGTAGGTAGCCACACTAGAACCAAATGCTGGGGAAAGAGACCTCAGAGAAACATTAGAAGAAAATTCCTAAGGCTCAGAGCAGCTTAATGGGAACTGGCTCCCTTGGGAAACACCAAGCTCCTCTTTGCTTGAATATTTAAGAAAACACCTGACGGTAATCTGTCGGGTACATTACAGTCACCTCCTGCATTGCAAATCCTGCAATCAGTTTGCACAATCCTGAAGGCCCCCTCCAGTTCTATGATAGTATGAAATAAGATTGCAAATATTGCCTTTCTGGATCGAAAAAAGAAGGAAAAAAGTCTCTGTTTTGGCATTCCAAACTAACTGAGCCTGTTTCCAATGAGGAACTAATGCATGAAGAACCCACCATTATTTTTCCGCCTTTTCTACTTCTTTAAGCCAGAGTATATAGAGAGTGCTGCATAAGCAACATTTGCTACAGCTTTTGGTCCTTTCGGTTCATTTCTCCCTCCCTCCCATCTCACGGGTGTGTGCGTGCGTGCACTTGTGTGCATGTCTTAAAAACTGCAGAAAAACAATACTGATTAATGATGCCATTTGTTCTCATTAGTCACTGCACTGGTCATAACCCATCCTTCTGCCATGCTCTTCTTTGTTGCAAGCCTGGTTTGATGTCTTATGAATTTGCAATTAATTTTGGAATTGACTGCAAGCTTCAGAGTACTTGCAATGAAGTAGTACACAAATCCCACGACATTTCAGTCATCCTCTGACCTAGAACCCCAGAAACCTATTTAGAGTGACATGCTTGAGCACCTCCATCATTACCACTGCACCACTGCAGTCTTGCCTCCACAAGGAGGAGGAAGAGGATCTTGTGAGTCCAGCTTCATTCTGGCAAGCAATGGCTGCTTTCCCATCATGACATCAAGGCATTAAGTATCAGCAAAGGCTTTTATTGCCATCTTTTTGGCAATTGTTCTTACCTTCACAGAAGTGATAAGACCCCTGAAACCAGATTGTGACAAAGTCCCATACAAAGAACCAGGAACCATGAGCAGAAGGCAGATCCCAGAAGGGGCAACCCATCCTGGAAGTCCCATAACATTCAGAGTCTCATAAATAACTGAAGGCATTTCAGGTTGTTGGCACATTGTCACCTACAAGGGCGAGTAGAAATGATAGGGGTTTAAGTACAGGGGAGTGGCTGCCGCAAATAAGTTTAAGCATCAGCCATTGGATCCTGTGGTGGAGTCAGCCTCTTAAGTGGTTACAATGCCTGAGGGGTCATTTCTTCCCTGCCTTCAAAACACCCTCTCCAGAAGAGCCATCCTTCTGCTGATCTGTTCCCAGGTAGATGCCTGTGGTTGATAGCCAGGAGCCTTCCTCAAGGTTTAGTCTTCTGATCCTGGGAATTGGCCATATGAGTACCTGCTGTGTCACCTCTTCCCTGTTTGCTAGGGGCTGAGAGGCCTGACAAAACTGAAGGCTCATGTCTCTGGTCTCCCACAGTGGGGACTGATTTCACAATTTATTTATTTAATTAATTTTTCCCTACCCTGTCCACCATTGACAACTCGGGATGGCTTACAATCAAAGAACAAATAAAATAAAACAGAACAAGCACAACATCTGGCAACTCAAGCTAAAAACCCCAGTTAAAACCAACTAGACATTAAAATAGTGGGAAAAGAAAAAGAGTTTTGCCTGATGCCAAAAAGAATGAAGCGTTGGCACCAGGTGAACCTCTCTGGGGAGCAGGGTGCCACCACAGAGAAGGCCCTCCTTTGGGTAGCCATCCTCCTGATGTCCTTCAAGGAGGGCTCCTAGAGCAGGACCGCCTCCTCAGATCTCAAGGGGCAGGAAGGCACATAGGGAAGAAGACACTTCTTCAGGCATCTCAGACATAAGCTGTCTAGGGCTTTGTAGGTCATCACCAGCACTTTAACATAAAACATAGAAAAAGAGCAAGTCAGAAGGGGCCTCCCGGGCCATCTAGTCTGACCTCTGGCACCAGCCGGCTCCACTCATGACATGCCCACCATGTGCATGTCCAGCCTATCCTTGAACACCCGCACTGATGGGGCCTCAACGACCTCTCGTGGAAGCCCATTCCACACCCTTGGGGTCCTGACTGTCAGAAAGTGATTCCTGGCATCTAAATGGAACCTTGGTTCCCTGAGCTTTGCTCCATTGCAGCACGTCCAGCCTTCCTCTGCAGGGGAGAACAGGTCTCTGCCCAACTCCATTTGACACCCCCTCACATGCCTGTATGTCGCCAACAGATCGCCTCTGAGTCTTCTCTTCTCCAGGCTGAAGAGACCCAGTTCCCTCAGTCTAGCTTCATATGGCATCCCCTGTGAACCGGCCACCAACCTTGTGGCCCTATGCTGCACTGACTCCAACCTGGCTATATCCTTTCTGTAATGAGGGGCCCAAAACTGAGCACAATATTGCAGTTGCGGGCGCACCAGAGTCGTGTAGAGCGGTAGTAATACCTCTCTTGATCTAGAAGCCACACTTCTGGCTATGCAACCAAAGGTGGCATTCGCCCTCCTGACCACCGCATAACACTGCTGACTCATGTTTAGCCTGCAGTCAACCAGTACCCTGAGGTCCCTTTCACAAGTGCTGCTCTCCAGCCACTTGTCACCTAACCTGCACTTATGACACCTATGCCTATGCCCCAAGTGCAAGACCTTGCACTTATCCACATTGAACGCCATCCTGTTGTCTCCTGCCCACTTCCATAGTCGGTCCAGATCCTTTTGGATCTGGAGTACCTGCTCCTCAGTTGTGGCCACTTCCCCAGTTTTACTACCACCTGCAAATTTGATCAGCAGACTGTTCACCTCTTCTTCCATGTCATTTATGAAAAGATTAAACAGGATCGGCCCCAGGACAGAGCCCTGGGAGACCCTACTTGTCACTGGCTGCCATCTCCATGATTCTCCACTAATGGTTACTTTCTGCTTTTGGTCAGTCAACCATGCCCTAATCCACCGGACAGTACTTTGGTGTATCCCAAAACTCCTGTTTCTCTACCAGGATATCATGGGGCACTTTGTCAAAGGCCTTGCTGAAATCCAGGTATACCACATCCACTGCATCCCCTCCATCTAGCCATCTCGAAACCTTGTCATAGAATTCCACAAGGTTTGTCTGGCAGGACCTGTTTTTGCCAAAGCTGTGTTGTGTGGCCGCCAGCCTCCCTTTCTTATCTAGCATCACTAGATCTCTCTCTATTATGAGCCTTTCCATTGTTTTTCCTACAATGGACATAAGGCTAACAGGTCTGTAATTCCCCATGTCCCTTCTACTACCCTTTTTGAAAATTGGGACCACTCACCCTCCAGTTCTCTGGAACTTCACCTGTTCTCCACAAGGCCTCAAAAATGAAGGCCAGCAGGTGTGAGAGAACCCCTGCCAACTCTCTAAGTACTCTTGGGTGTAATCCGACAGGGCCTGGCGCCTTTGTAATGTCCAATGCCCTGAGGAGCCCCTCGACTCGACTTTAAATTGGGCCCAGACTTAAATTGGCAGCCTGTGTAACCAATGCAGGACTGGTGTTATGTGTGAATACCTGCTGGCCCCCATTAACATCCTGGCAGCTCTATTCTGAACCAACTGAAGTATGTGGACTGTCTTCAAGGGCAGCCCCATGTAATCTATTGCAGTAATCCAAATGGGAAGTTACCAGAGCATGGGTCATGGATGCCTTCCTTTCAGTCATTCTCTGAAGCTAAATTTCCCACAGCAGCCAGTCAATGCAATGTGGCATCATTACAAAGCCAATCACATGAACACAGTCCATTGCAGTAGGGGTAGCTAATGTGGTGATATATAACATCATGCCATACTACGTGAGTCCAAGCTAGGGGCCCTATGATCCACCTTGATATTGCACATATGTCATATTGCACATAAGAAGATTCATCCAACTTCTTGAATAAATGTTGTTGCCGGGGTAGTTTTGGACCCCAGACACAAAACTGCCTCAGGCAAGTCTTAGTATGCTTATGAAAGAACTTTATTTGGCTGTTTCTCCTGTAAAAGTTACAATCAGGATAAGATTTCAGGCTTCAATGAGTACAGGTAATTTAAGGCCTAATATTTCCTCTAGAACTGGCTAAGTTGACAAGTTGATGAAATGTCAGCCCAGTGTGAGGCCAGTGTGAAAAAAGGAAAACTCCATGCTAGGCATAATTAGGAACAAAATACAAAACAGAGCTGCCAAGATCTTACCCTTTGTGTGGTTGTTGTTCTTGTTGCTTCCATTACTCTGTGATGGAATATGCATTGTTATAGTACTTTGTGAAAACCAACCAAGCAAAACACAGACTGCTATACTGATACTTACTTGAAGTGGCTTGTACACTTGGAAGCCTTGTGTAATTTAAGCTTTTGATATCCTTCCTAATACTGAATGCCCTTCTAATTGGCTTAATGATATCCTTAATTATAAATTGGGCCTTTTGGCAGTTATAGGTGGCATCTAAATATGTGCATAAACAAACAAACAAACAAACATTGTTTCACTCCACTCAGCTGGTTGCTGCAAGGGAAAAAATGGAACCGCACCAAAGTCAAAAGAAAAAGTCTCCTGGCTCTTAAAAAGGCTAAACTAAATCCATTGCATGTGTTCCCAAAATGACTACGAAATGTGTCCATTAGCAAACCTTGCCTTCAACTGTTGCTTTTTGTGACCATCATTTGACCCACTAACTGGAATGGGAGAAGTCTGCATTTGCTTCTTTTTTGATGATCAGACATTGCACCAATACTTCCTCTTTGCTTTACCATAGTTGATCAGTTTGTTCCTCTCCTCAGTCAATGAAATTTGGTCACCATCCTCTTCACATAATAAGGAAACAAAGCGTACTGCGTGACTCTGAAGGTAGTCAATAGCTTCTGCAGATCTTGACTACAATTACTGGCTATCTAAACTAGAAGGAGATTTTAGTTAATGATGCATTAGCTGGATATATTATCCCTTTGCTCCTCAAGTTTTTTTTTTTTTTTAAGAAAGGAAATAAAAAGAAATAAAAACTCTCTACATCATCTCAAAGTTTTTCTTTAGAGTAGTAGGAAAAAATGACCTGGAAAAAGGTGACTGTTATAAATATAGTTCAGCGAGAAATGAATTTGTGTTTGCTAGACTGGGCCATCCTCAGAGCAGAGATTTGTGCTGTGATGTCAAGGAAACACTGACACCCTGATCCTGTGCATATGTTGTTGTTGTTATTTGCAAAGCCACATCCAACCCATCATGACCCCCATGGAGAACATTCCTCCAGGCCTTCCCATCCTCCACCATCCACTGGAGTCCACCCAAGCTCACACCGACTACTTCAGTGACTCCATCTAGCCACCTCATTCTCTGCCGTCCCCTTCTTCTTTTTGCCATCAGTTGTTCCCAGCATTAGGGTCTTCTCCAGTGAGTCCTACCTTATCATTAGGTGGCCAAAGTATTTGAGTTTCATCTTCAATATCTGGCCTTCTAAGGAGCAGTCAGGGTTGATCTCCTCCAAGACTGATGTGCATATATACCTAGTTGCAAGTTTCCATTTTCCCTTTGAGAACTGGATTTGTTTATTTTCTCATTGTCTCCCACTGAAACATTTTTTTCTTTCTAGGTAGACCTGAATTCCAGAGTATACACACAGATGAAACGGTCTTCTGAAATCTTCGACCCAAGGAAGAAGCCAGACTGAGGTTGAAGGGATTTGTTGCTGACCCAGGCAAAGCATCCCTCTTATGGGCTCCTCAGGTCATCACACATTACTTGTGAGAGTGGTTTTCTTTTTCTGGAATCCCAATTTTCTTCCTCCAAAGAGGTGTGTCTTTGGTTCATCTGGATGAAGGAAGTGAGCAATGAGGGTAGTGCTATAGAGGTTGGCCCACCTATTATAATCTTGCACAAGAGAAAGGTGCAATGTGGCTTGGCTTGGAAGATGTATTAAATGCATTCATCTTGGAGTCACAACTTACATTATGAAACCTATAAACCTCTATAGAAGTTAAGTGTTTTTGAGAAGAGGGCAGGAGATGAAAAGAGAATCTGAATGACTTTTCCCTAGGTAGACTTTTTAAAAAGCTTTATCCATTTTAATTAGAAATGCCAAAAATATATGAAGTATTTTTGAACTAGTGAAAGAGAATATTCCTGGCACAGAAGCTGGGAGACTAATGAGAAGCCCAGAGAGAAGTCATTTCATATTTCCTCCAGGAAAGAGCTCTAATACGGGTCATTAAGAAGGTAAGAAGAGCCTTGCTCAATCCGACCAAAGGTCTGTCAAGGCTTGGGCAGTATCCAGGGCTACTGCCTTGCCTGTTTTGTTGATGCTGTGCTTGCTCAAGGAAGCATAGGAAGAAATCCTCTTAAGGCCCAGCATCACTGGGGACATTGGAGACATGGCAGAACTTCCTACACCCAGTTAGCTTGCCTTCTGCTTTTAGGTCAATTCACACAACTGCCCAGAGAAGAGTGTGATGCAACTGAAGGATAGGCTCCACCTCCTCTTTCTTTTCATTAACTGAATGAAGGCAAGTCATACCATTAGACAGAGTGAGATAGTCACCTCATGGAGAAAATGCTGGGAGATGGCAGCATGGAGTAGAAAACAAAACAATGGAATGAATGCATGAACTGAATGAAGGTAAGCCTGCCCTGAGCCTCTAAGCTAATGTGCTGGAACTATGTATGGTGGGAGAGGTTGTCACATTGCCATTATCAAAGGAATAGTCAACTGCCAATTGAGTTATGACAATTTTTCTTCCTCTCCTTCAATGGAGACTTGGACAATCAATTACTAACCAAAGGGCTTGACCAGCCAGGTTGACTTTGAAGTATGAATTAGTCATACTGTAGAAGTCAATGACAACAGAAACAATCAAAGTTAAAATATTAGCAACTAGGGAAAGGTAACCTGATGGTATGACGCTGATTCCAAACTGAATACCGCTTGCACTTTCCAATCAGAAATTACCAAAACATTCTTGATACACTGGCAATTTGCTTTTCAGAAGTTTTATCTTTGTCTGCTCCTTGACTCACCAAACATCATGTGCTTCCTAGTCTAGCTTTCTTCCTACATTTTGGAAGACTATTACAGGGTACTAACAGAGTTGCTTTCTCCATTGAGGTGTATAAAGCATTGTCCATTGTTACCCCCAAATTTACTTTTCCCTCCCCTGCACAATTCAGTGTAAACTGATCCTTCTGAGGTGTTGCCCATCATGACTAGTCATTTACCTGGCATATCCCCCCCACCTTTCTATTCTTCTTCCAAGTACTGGAGGGATGGATGAGAATGCTAAGTGGATCCCAAAGTTCTTGAACTTCCTTCCTAAACTTAAAAACTTGATGTGATTTTTTCAGAGTTCTGTTTAGTTGTATAATTTGTCCCCAAATGGATATGTCAGTGGGCTTTAGGACCATTTGCATCTTACATTCATATCTCTTTTCATTCTGTTGTTTTCAGCCCATCAACTGATCAAGATCATTTTGAATGTTTTTTCTGTCTTCCATGGTTTTGTGTCATCGGCAAATTTGATAAGCATTCTTGCACATCTTCAACCAAGTCTTCATCATCCAGGAATTGTCAGAACCTGGCCTATAGTTCCCAGGTTCATCTTTTTTCCACTTTTTGAAGATAGAGAAACATTAGCCCTTCTTCAGTAGTCTGGCACATCTCCTGTTTTCCAAGATTCATCAAAGATAATAGCCAGTAGTTCTGAGAGTCCCTTGTCTAACCCTTTTATGACTCAGGGATGGAGTTCATCGGGCTCTGGAGATTTGAACATGTTTATTCCATCTAGGTATTCCTTGACCATTTATCTGTCCATCTTGGGCTACCATCTCTCACTTTCAGCTTGCACTTCCTCTTGGTTGTAGATTTTCTTGTGGGAGAACATTGGGGTGAAGTAGGAATTGAGTGCCTCTGCCTTTTCCTTGTCATCTGTTATCACTCTGCCATCCACTTTAAGTAGCTTGGCACCCTTGTCTTTCTCATGTCTTTTGTTCTGGATATATCTGAAGAAAGCTTTCTTGTTGTGCTTAGCATCTCTTGCTATTCAAAGTTCATTTCCTACTTTAGCCTTCCTGATTCTTTTCCTGCAATTCCTCACTATTTGTTATATTCTTCCTTTGTGGCCTGGCCCTGCTTCCACTTCCTGTACATGTTCTTTTTCTCTTTCAGGCTGTCCCTTAACTTTTTGTGCAGCTTTGTGAGTTACCTCTGCTGTCTTCTACACATTTTTCTTGATGAAATTGTCCATAGCTGTGCTTGGAGAATCTCCTATTTCAAGATTCCCCACCACTCTTGGACTCCTTTTCCCTTAGAAGTGTGTTGCCATGGCACTTTGCTTATCATTTTTCTGAGTTCACTAAAGTTGGCTTTCCTGAAGTCCAGGATGCATGTTTGGCTCCAGTTACCCTTTGTCTTCTTTATCATTGAGAGAATTTAGGTATCGCATGGTCACTTTCCTCCAGAGTTCCCATGGATGTTATCTTGTCCACTAGGCCATGCCTGTTAGTTAGTATTGAGTATAGCTGATCCTCTCGTGCTCTCTACTTTCTGCTGGAGAAGGTTCAGGAATCTCTTGCTAGGGCCATGCTTGGCAGAATTTGTCTCCCAGCAAATATCAGGGAAACTGAAGTACTCCATGATGACTACACCATTCTTCTTGGAAATGCCGGCTAGTTGCTTCTCAAAGGTTGCATCCTTGTTGTCTTTTTGACTGGGTGGTTGGTAATAGATGCAAATAACTACATTTTTCTTAATTTTTGCTCCCTTTAAATTAAGCCAGATGCTTCCATGGGGCTACTAGGTTCCTACCCTTGTATTTCTCTGCAGATAAGTGTCTCTTACATATAGTGCAACTCCAGCTCCCTTTTTGTCCTTTCTATTTTTCTTGAACAGGTTGTATCCATCAATAGTAGAGTTCCAGTCATGTGAGTCATCCCATCAAGTTTCAGATATTCCTATAAGATCATAATTGCTCTCAAGTACTATGAGCTCAAGTTTATGTTGTTTGTTTCCCATACTATGGGCATTGGTCACTGAAGTTCATTCTTGCTGTTCCCTGGTTTTCCTCCAATGTTTTTTGGGAAGCTGATGTTGGGCCCTACTTGAAGTTTTTTCTCTGTTGAAATGTGTAAGATTTGCCAGGTATGCCATGCTACAAATCTCCCTCCCCTATAAGTTTTAGTTTAAAGCTCTCCTGATGAACTTTTTCATGTATTGTCCAAACATCTGCTTCCCATTCTTTGTGAGGTGCAGCCCATCATTTGCCAATAGAACATCTTCCAGGAATCTTTTGACCTACAGGGAGGACCTGAAAGATGACGTGCAGATTAGGGGAGCTCTGGATGCCAATGATCCCTCCATCCTTTGAACTGAGATCAGGGGAAAAGGGATGAGTGGCAGGTCAAGGTCAAGAAACTTCATGAAGGCCAACTTTGGTCAATTGAAGGCCATACTGGGAAAAGTCTCCTGGGAGAGGGTACTGGAAGGCAAGGGAGTTCAGGAGGGGTGGATGACATGGAAAAGGGAATTCTTGAAGGTGTAAGCCATGATGATACCACAAGTTAACAAGGCAGGCAGGCAGGCAGGCAAAGGACAGCTTCAACATGGGTGCAAAGAGAGGTGATAAGAGGGATTAGTCCTGAGAGGAACTTCTGTAGGAAATGGGCACTTTGCAAGGCTAAGGCTGATTATGAGCTGAGACTTGCAAAGAATATCAGGAGCAGCAAAAAGCACTTCTATTGTCATGGAAATAACAAGAGCAAGTGGATGTGGTGACTGATGTGAGGGAACAGGAACAGATGATATATGATTATTTTGCCTCTGTGTTCTCCCCAAAGCAGGATGGGCGAGATCTACATGGGAGGCTGGATGAGGCCAGGAATTTCGGGGCACAGATTAGAGTGCGCTGAGGAGCTCCTCAGCACACTAGATGTTACAAATGATCCAGGCCCTAATGAGTTACCCAAGGGTACTTCAGCAGTTGGCAGAGGTACTCTCATGCCCATTGGATCCATTTTTGAGGCCTTGTGGAGAACGGGTGGTGTTTCAGAGGACTGGAGGGTGGCATCAGTAGTCCCCATGTTCAAAAGTATAGTAGAGGGGGCATGGGGAATCACAGGCCAGCATAGAGCTGCAAGCGTGGTGGCCAGATTGCAGGGAAACGTGTATGAAGTGAGATTGGGGGAACTGGGTTCTTCAGCCTGGAGAAGATGAGAATCAGAGGGAATATGTTGGCAACCTATAGGTATGTGAGGGGGTGTCACACGGAGGTAAGTAGAGACCTGTTTTTCCCTGCGGAGGAGGGCAGGACACATTCCAGTGAAGACCTTCTGTTCATTCATGCTTCAGCAAATCATTGGGTGAATGTGGAATCAGGATTGCAGGGTTCAGAGTACCACGGGTCTGGGTTTTCTAACTGGAGGACCTGGGACTCGGCTACCTGGTTCTGGGTCATCCAGTTCCCTTCCCATTGCTTCAGGATTGTTCAGATGGCATGTGGAGCAAGGATTTTCTTTGTCTGGTCCACGCTTAACTTCAGGCTCTCCTTGGCCAGGAGTGCCACTGTGACCACAATCTGCTGACAAGCCAGTTACACCTGTACAATCAGGTTGATTAATCAGAAGTAATAAGCTACTGGCTGCTGCAATCCCTCGAAGAACTGGGTCAAGACTCCCAAAGCCACCCCTCTTTGCTCATGCACATACAGGCAGTAAAGTTTTCATAGGATGGGAGACCCAGTGCATGGCTTCTGAGTCCCTTTCCTACAGGGTCTCATACAGGAGTTTTGCTATAAGTCCAAATTTGGGGAACCATGCTCTGCAGAAGCCAGCCATTCCCAGAAACCCCCACAATCAGCTCTAGCATGCAAGGAAGAGCTTCCTTTCGTTCGGGCAGGATCTTGCTTTCCCACTGTTGGCCAGTAGCCTAGATAAATTACAGTGGCTTGGCAGATTTGTGCTTTTTTCTTTGATACTTTGTATCCTTTGGCACTTAAGTGGTCCAGAAGGCAAACACTTGCAATTTGACATTCCTTTGAGGTTGGAGCAGAGATAAGCAAATCACCCACATACTGCAAGATGTGTATTCACTTGGGTTTTCTCCAATCCTTCAATCTTTCTAAAAATCCAGACAGTGACTCATCTTGCCTTCTGAAACATTTGATACAATTTCACCATATTTTTCTGCCTCAGGACCCCACACCTGATTGCCTCCATCAGCAGTTTCTAGTATTGGACCAGCTTCTGATAGTGTGCCTGGTTATTAGATCCTGATCAGGCAGAGGAAAAATGCAGCCCAGCCCTTACCTCCTTCCCAGGTCCCTCATCGCTTGTGTGCACCCTCCCCGGCTTCTCTGCACTGCCTGGCTCTGCTGCTGCTGCCATCCCCCCCTCTCCCCTGGGCCCAAGACCTGAAAGGCAAGTGCACATGACTGGGTGCTCTGATTGCCCCGGTCCTTCCAGGAGGGAATTCATGGAGAAGTGGTCCAGTGCCAGCTGGAATGATCCTGTGGAGGAGACTTCTCAAACTTCCTCAGCTGCCAAGTCGAGGCCCTCAACCTGGTCCCTTCATGGTCTCTAAACTGAAGGACACTAGGGGTCCAGACTTGGTGCACTTTACCCAATCAATGAGAAGAATGAGAGGAGCACATCTGTATTTTATTCTTGAGAACAAGCTCAATCACACGCAAAAGGGCAATCAACCCAGAGTGCATGGTGGAGTCCCCTGTTATACCTTTGTTGACCAGTTAGTGATGACAGATGCCCATTGCTTTGTAATGGCTGCTGCAAACACTGACTGGTCCGTTTGAATTCAGGCAATTCCCACCTAGGAGGCTAGGCTACCTGGGGGTTGGACTGGGACCTCTGCCAAGTGATTTCCCAATCCCTAGCTGTGTGGAAGGCTCTGGTTACATGGATGATCCTTTGGGGATATGAGTAGCCTGCCCAGGCTTAATGCCAGCCAGCCAGGTATCTCCTATGCAATCAATATCAAAGACTGTTGCCACAAGCGCAATACATCTGAAGATACAGAAGAAGTCCCCCCTTCTCCCTGGAATTAATCAACAATCAAGCTGGCTTTGAGTGTCATTGGGTTCAGACCATTTCCCCCTTTCTCTGTGGTTGTGTGTATGTGTGTGTTTTGCTGGAACAATCCGGGACTGAGCCTTTCAATTTAATATTTCATTTTCAAATTCCTGTAAGCTGCTTGGTGCACAGAAAACTATAAATTAATCCTATTATAAAAGAGACAACTGCAGACATGCTACTGCTTCTTTCACCTTTTATGAATGGAGGAATATACAATGCATTCCTAATGAAGGAGGAAGTGGGCCTTGTTGGCTTGAAGAACGTACACCATCTCTGAAAAAAGCCTAGGTTTGTGACCTTGACTTCCTGGAAGAATTGGATGAATTATTTTTACTAGAAATAATCTGCACTGGATTCATTTATGCAGTTAGCCTGATTTGGAGGTTCTCTTCAATAAGACAAGTGTCAGGGGGGAATGTTGGATGTGGTTTACTTGGATTTTGGCAGAGCCTTTGACAAGGCCCCGCATGATATCCTAGTTGAGAAATTGATGAGCTTCATGTTAGATCGATGCACTGACCGATTGATTAGGGCATGGTTGATGGACCCCAAGCAGAGGGTAACTATCAGTGGGGAGTCATCAGTGATGAGTGGAGTCCCCAAACACTCATTTCCAGGACCGATTCTGTTCAACCTTTTTATCAATGACCAGAAGGAGGGGTAACCAGTCTGCTGACCAAATTTGCAGATGATATCAAAGTGAGGACAGCAGCCACAACAGAAGAGAACGTGTTCCAGAAGTGGGTGGGGGACAAGAGGATGGTGTTCAATACTGGTAAGTGCAAAGTTTTGCGCTTGGGAATCAGGAATAAGTACCATACATACAGGATGGGGGACAAGTGGCTGGAGAGCAGCACTTGTGAAAGGCACTCAGGGTATTTGTTGAGCCAGCTTGTGATGGGGATCAGACTAGATTACTCAGGGGACCCCTTCTGACTTGCTATGTTTCTAACTCTCAAGTAAAGACATCAGACAAGATAGCAAACTGCCATATACCAAATCAGACAATTAATCCATCTAGCACAATCTTGGCTATGGAAGGAGTAGGCAGAATGTAGATCTTTAGATGTTTTGGTCTTCAACTGCCCTATGAGGTGAGCCTGAGGGAATTTATTTATTTATTTAAGATATAATTTGTATGCCATCCTTTGCAAGAGCCTCAGGATGGCTTACACAAATAAAATACAAATACTTAACATAAATAAATTAACAATCCATTCTGGCTGCAATTAAAATATGATGATAAAATTCAATATTAAAACATTAAAATATTGATTAAATAAAAAGGTCTTAACCTGGCGCTGAAAAACATATAATGATGGTGTCCGGCAGACCGCTCTGGGGAGCGCATTCCATAGACAGGACATGTTCAGTCTTGAGAAGAGAAGACTGAGGGGGGACATGATATCCCTCTATAAGTACCTCAAAGACTGTCACAAAGAGGAAGGCCAGATCTTTATTTGCTAATGCCAGAATGTAGGACACAGAATAATCAATTCAAGTTGCGACAACCCAGATTCAGGCTGGACATCAGGAAAAGCTTCCTCACTGTCAGAGCAATACGACAGTGGAACCAACTGCCTAGAGAGGTGGAGACATTCAAAAAGAACCTGGACAGCCTTCTGAATGGGATGGTGTAACATAGTGTCCTGCAACAGTAGGGGGTTGGACTCGATGGCTTTCATGGCCCCTTCCAACTCTTCTATTCTGTGATTCTATGAAACCTCTGCCAGTCTGCCCAGTAGTTAGCACTGGGGGGGGGGGGGTTGAAACCCCAAACTTCTGGGGAACTACTTTCTTCCCATCTCAGTCTTCATCAGACAACCTGGTAGAACTACAGCTTCCACCAGTCCCAAGGTTCAGGAATAGGTGATTAGGTTGTCTGTACCCTGGTATACTCTGGCTGGGAGCAGCTCATCCCCTTCCTCTGGGGTGTCAGGCTGAGAGTATCAGCTACAGATAGGAGGTTTGTTGGAAATGAAACACATTGGTCTGATCAAGGAGAACAATTTTCCTGTCCTAACAACCAATGAGAATTATTGGTTTCTGGGTTTATTTCTGTCCCTAATTTCAGAATTAAAGAATTTTCAGCTGTCAAATATGAACCAGGACTGAAGAACAGAGTTGAGTCAGTGATCAGAGCTGCTAGGGTTGGGTGGGAGTCAGACCAGGAATTGGGACAGAGGAAGAAAGCCTCCAGAAGCAAGTGACCACCCCACAAGTCAAACCTAAAGGCCCAGCTGAAATGCATGAGAACTGGGAAAACCATGGTTGCCAGAGTCAGGAAGCCTGTCCTGTCCCTCCTAGCTATTGCCCAGTCTGAGTGTGCCTCCTGGGGCTGTCCAGAGCCTGAGAAACCTTACTGCCCGTACCAAATTGCAGTTCTGCCAATTTGCCTCATGGGAAGCACACACAGAGCCAAGGGCCTTTCTTTCTGCCTGGTTTCTTCAGCAATACTCAGTCAAAGAAGAAAAATAAACCTACACAAGACCATCCTGTAATTAAAGAGTTATCAGACAGTTCTTATCCTGAACTCCTGCACTTTATCCTGTGTTTGAAAGTTGGGTTTCTTAAAGAACTAAATGAAGCTGGAAACAGGCTCTTGCAACCACCTATCAAAGGTTGACATCTGGAGCACAGAATCAGTGGGAAAAATAGGACATTAGTAGTTCTTCCCTCACTGCACTGAGGCATTACATTTCTATTTAGATGAGAGAAGGCATTTCTAAACTGGCACCTATATGTATAAATCAGCCTGGGCATATTTAGGCAAATCTCTGCCCCCTTCTGGCTTCATGATAGGCAAGTGGCCACCCTGCTGGAAAGTCACAATTCTAGGATACATCTGAACCTAAGCAAGGCCTGAGGGAACATTCCGCGTTGCTCTCCATCACTGCTGCTGAACCCTTTGGGAAAAGAGAAATGGGGGGAGCTCACAAGCTGGGGATGGGTAGCTGCCTGCAGAGAATGCTGCAGATGGTGGTGGCCAGGCAGGGCAGCATGGGAAACAGTGCTGGTCCAGTGGCATAATGGTGAATGTCCAAGCGAAGGTGATCACAGCGAAAGGCCCCATTGCAATGCTGCTGAGGAGAGTCAGCAATTCAGGCTGCTGTGTTGATCCATCTACCTTCTCCCCCACTACTCTTTGTATCATACATGTCTTCTATATACCTTCTGTACAGTGAATAGGTGTTAAGACCAACTGCCCAGGCAGCTTCAGCTGTGGTGCTGTATAAAATGTAGTATTAGTAGTAGAACCCAGAAAACACTATATTACAACAGGGATAGCTACCAACAATTTACACAGCTGCTGCAAAATCCTTCCTCCCCAGCTTCTATCAGGATTGCAACTAAGCTCAGAGGAAAGGGGGAAGTCTGAGATGGGTGGCAGATGTCTGCTCATAAAAGCAGTGCTGGTGTTTCAGTCTTGTGAGCCTGACTCCAGCTACTCACGGTTCAGGGCTTGCTTATTCTTCGGAGCATTCTCAGGGGGTGCGGGGAACCTGAGCTCCCCTGAGATGGGAAGATGCATCTCACTCCAATCCCAGCTGGAGGATGGGTGCTTCCTTTGCATCTCTCCCAGGCTTTTGGCAGGGTCTCCCACCTCCACTACAGCCAATGTCAGTGCCAGTTCTGGATACAGGAATCTCTTTCCCTCCGATCTATGCAAATATGCCTAATCTAATATGCTGCACATGAGACTGAAGGGCCATAGACAGCTATGCCAACCTGCTCGGGTCAAGGCTTGTTTCCCTCGATTGCTGTGCAGAGGAGATTTGATGAGTGGAAAGACTGATGCTGTGGCAAGCACAGTTCAGATTTCTGTGCTGTTTGTTCTCCCAGAGCCTATTAAAAGGAAAGATTTAGGTGCAGCCATGATTATCAGGATGACTGGAGAGTTAATTCTACATGCAAAGCAATTAGTAGAAGAAATCTGGTTCCAATGTGGATTCTGCTGCTCAGCTGCCTAATATTATGGATATTTGACTCTTTGGGAAAAGGGGTGAAAGAAATGTCAGCATCCCTCTGATTTGCTTTCAATTCCTTTTTAATCATTTGCATTACTTTTTAAAAATGGTTTTCGTGGAAGCTAACCAACAAAGCATATGATCAGGGGATGGCTGATGGTGGTGGCAGAGCTGTAACCACACTGGGGGACTGCCTCCTGCATGGATACAGGAGACTGCTCCATGAAATTTCGGCTTTTATTCTAAAATGGGGGGGGGGGGCTATTTGTTCTTTTAGATTAGATGAGTAAGTCTCATGGAACTCAATGGTTTTGTTCTGAGTAAACATTTACGTCTATATGTGTTGGAAAGATTTCTAACATTTAGGGTCTGATGCCAATACTGTGTGGCTGATCAGAACATCATAAGAACACCAATGAATAAAACAAATTATAATTTCAATAACAATCTTCCCATCTTCCCCTTTTTAAGGGGCAGCAGTTGAAAACAAGACCAAGCACAGTTGTCAAACAGGGAGTACAATTAAAAATGAACAAACAACGGCATTTTCTCATAAAATCACATGTCACGGGAAAGACGTTCCAGAAGGGCCACCAGTAAGAAGGCCCCATTTCGTGAACTTGCCCACCTAATAATTACATGGCCTGTAAAGACATGCAAAGGACTGATAATTTCATCTGATCCACATTTAAATGAGCCAACCTAATTTGTATTTCACAGGCTAATATGCAGATCAGAATTGAGTTATCCATTAGGTTCTGCATTTCTGTAATTACTGCAGTTCTTGGCTCAAAATTGTCTATAAAGATATGGATATTAGAGACTGATGCATACAAAAATGATACATTCCAAGGATACATTTCAAAAGGCTTATATAAGGGAAATTAATGTGCAAAATGCATATACTGAAGAAAGAAATGTGAATGAGTGCTTGAAAAGAAAAGTCACAGAACGGTACAGAAATGTAATGGACGTGGGAGCAGAATTATCACAATCCCCTATTGAGGTTCAAACCACCAATGCAGATGATTTAGATGAGCAGATGCTGCCACTGGTATAATCCTTAGCAGGAGCACCAGCAATATGGGTCACTTGAGGTGAGTGTAGGGCTCTACTGGTTAGCTCTGCCCCTTCCGCTCTGTCCACTCTGCATGCCTGCCCCCACTGCCTTCCGGACTCTGGTGAGTGGATATCTGCAGTGAGAGGCCTGCAATACTTATAGAGGATCGAATGGGAAGCCTCCATGGAGGCAGCAACCTGTCTATAGTCGTTTGCTCATGAATGCATGGACAGAGTGCCCAGTCTAGCTTTTTGAGGGCCTTTGGACAAGAATACAATGGGAGACCACCCCCCTTCTCACCACCTTTCCTGCTGAGGGACAGGAAAACTAGGCATGCTTGAGCTGAGGGAAATGCTGCAGACTTGACTTCAAAGCTTCATTTGGCTTGCTCCTAATTTCTTGTGTTCTGACTTTGTTTTGGTTTTGGTTTGGTCCATTTCATTCAAATAAAAAGAGTGCCATTGCTCAACATTGCAAACTTCCCCTCATTAACTATAGTGTGAAAGTGTGTGTTGTACAGAAGCTTGACATTCTTAAAGCTGGCCACTGATGAATGCAAATTCAGAAATCTGAAAACCCTTTCCAAGAATGTGAGCTCCTATTATGTTCCAGTTTGTGAATGGCACACGTCCAAGTGATTTGCAAACTGAGATGAAACTCTCACATATCCTGAAGTCTGCCTTCTCACTTCCATTCTCACCAGCTGCTATTCGTCCTCCTCAGCTCATCCTTTCTCATCAGTCCTACCATGTGCTTGCTAGGCATAAGGCAGGGGACAAGTTATCCAGGCTACCTGCTCCTTCTTACCATTATCTCAAAGCTTCCTGAGCCAGGGTGAGAGGTTACCATGGTGAAGAAGAGGCACGACTTCAAGGAGGTCCTGTCAGTAGGCCCAACCCAGCCTTTTCTTGAGGCCAGTCCTGTATTATCTTGTGTGCATCTCTCCTCTTTGCACTGGAGTAAGGTGACTTATTGTTAATATGCCTGCAACATACCTAAAGACACACCTATACATTGCGCTAGGCAAAATGTAAATGCTGCACAACTTATGCTAATAGGCAATCCACATAGTTCTCTGCTAAGGCTGTATAATGAGCTATCCTGGTGCAGGTTTGGATATGATGAGAAGGTTGAAGTCCCTTTTGCAGATCCCCACCTGTTGACTTCTTCTTTGAGCCATCCTATATACTCAGCTATCAGTGTTTTCATTCATGGTTTGGTAACTCTGGAAAAGAGGCTGGACCTGAGTTTGCCACAGGGCCAAATCCCAGGTAGAGCAAGACAGGTAGAGCATCTTTCTTCATTCTGAGCAGTGGTAGGGAGAAAATGGGAGACGGCACAAAAGAAAGGGTGGAGAAAAGTGATGAAAACAGTGAGTAAAGTGACCTTATTTTTTAGGGTGTACGGAAAATGTAAAAAAATAAATCTTATATTTTGCCATAAAAATACCTTCAGAAAAAGTCAGATCTATGTAGAACTCACCTGGCAGTGGCTGGCCCTGTGGAGATGCTCTGCCCCAGTGAAGGAGGCTTTCTCAGTAGCTCTGAGAAGTCTCCCTTTTCCTCCTGGGGTTTGAATGAAGCTGCAGTTGCTGTTGAAAAAACATCAGAAATGGAGAAGTCACATAAGCAGCAGATTCCCAGGAGTGCAAATAAGGAGATACAGAGAGGAACAAAACTGCCCTCTGCCCTTTATTGAGCTCTTAAATGTATTTTTGGTAGGTGCCTTTTAATTAAGACAGAAGACAGAAAAAACAAGCTTTGCAAAGGTTCATAAGAGCAAAGTAGGGAGAGGCATTAATAAATTCACCATTAGAAGCTGGTTCCTAAGCAACTGAATATTCCTGCTGCATCTTAACCTGTTTGGGAGCATTTAGTCAAGAGGATTAGAGTGGATTCAGGCAACTATTTCCACTGCTCCAACCAGGGATGAATTTCTTCTGTTATGAAGCAGAAGCAATCCCAATGGCTTTTGGAAAGAAGTGCAGCTCCCAAAAAGAATGCAGTTATCACTTGTCTCCAGAAAGCAGTTAAGTGGGAAAGAAGGCAGAATGACAAAGATTTGTCATATATGTTAAGTTTGGCCCACCAGAAGATCATGTTGGCCTACTTGCCCCATATTCTCTGACCAGCAGCTGTGCTGGATGTGGTTGATGGAAGCTGCAGGGCAGAAGTTGGGTCTCAAGATGGTACTTCCTTTGGGGGCATTTTCCTCTTTATTGCCCCTCTCTCTGGAATTCCTGTTCTCTTACCCTCTTCCATCCCTTCCTGGCTTTCCCTTCCCTCTTCCTCACCCCTTTTCTTTGTTGTGTCTCTTTCTGCCCCCACTGGCCTCCATCCTCTGCTCACCCCTTGCCAGTTCTCCTGCCTGGCCACTGACCCATACTCTATGCCACCCCTTTGCCTGCCCAGCATTTCAACTCACCCCAGAGCAAAGAAGCAGGAAGTCCAGTGATAAGTCTGGCAAATTCGCACATCCTGGCTGCTGAGATAAACAAAAGCAGCAGTGAATGAGCAGGTGGTGCTGGGCAAAGGAAGGCAGTGAGATCTGTCAAGCATGCCCAGGGGTCTCGCCAGGCACTGCTGACCCCTGTTGCAGACCAGCAGTGTCTGGGGGCCCATGCTTGGGAAAGGCAGGCCTAGGTCATCCTGACCTTCCCAGCAATGCTTGGAATGATACCATATATGAAAGATGTCAGGGGAAGATAAATGTTATTGAATTTCCACCTCTGCTATCTCTGAGCCTTTCACAGAAGTTGTAATAAACACATGTGAATTATTCACTGTATGTTGTCGAGATGTTTTAACAATGCAGATGACAAAAGGGTGGAATGAGAATGAAGGATGTCTCTGTTTCATACAGATGAGCTCAATGTACCCTGACATGGATGATTACCCAGGACCATTTGTAATTACTCATGATAGAGATCTTCATTCAATGGAGTGGGGGAGATGGAGTGGAGAGAGAGAGAGAGAGAGAGAGAGAGAGAGAGAGAGAGAG